>NW_004797410.1:440225-452851 GCF_000002075.1 Aplysia californica | reverse complement strand
CCAAGAGAGAGAGAGAGAGAGAGAGAGAGAGAGAGAGAAAGGCCGCCGCTTCCACCACCATCACCATCATCATCATCATCATCATCATCATCGTCATCATCATTGCATACACCATTTTAAAAAGTTGAGACTTGGTAGGATTTTCAAACTATTTTATAACATGTTCAACGCCCCTCCACGGGCTTCCTCGGGAACATTCCAAAAAATAATGTAAATAACTAATGACTACACTATCTGTAGAAACCAAAGTACATACACCCACGTCGCAATGCTAAAAGGTGCGGTGAACACAAATCGGAAAGGCCAGAGAAAGGGGAACAACTAGAAAGGCATCATCATCATTAGATATAATCGCAATATCATTATTTTATTAAAAGTATTATCATTATCCCCGTTATCATTATATGCAATTGAGGTTCTCGTCACCGTTGACCCTTTGCAGCTGTTGGTACTATCACTATTACCAAATGTTTACCTGTTGGATCTTGTTCCGCATCAGCTCGTTGTACTCCTTGTTCCTCTCATCTTCCATTTCCCTTTTCTGTTTCCAAAAAGAACAATGACCAAATAACCACATGATTTTATTTTTTATTTTATTTTTTTCTCAGACGTAAATCATCAAAACATGTATAAATAAACGATGAAGTGTTATTAAATTGCACGCATGCGTTT
Source organism: Aplysia californica (assembly GCF_000002075.1). NCBI lineage: Eukaryota > Metazoa > Mollusca > Gastropoda > Aplysiida > Aplysiidae > Aplysia > Aplysia californica. Next base: position 452,179 of record NW_004797410.1, on the reverse strand, counting down.
TAAGTTAGCTTTCCAAAACTGACTCTCTGGGTACATAGAGACGGACATGACGGTATTCACTTCAATACGATCAGTACTATTGTCTTGGCATTTCTGCTAATAAAAGAAGTACAGTTCGAAATACAAAAAGATTCCTAATGAAAACACGCAGACACGTTGTGTAAATGACACACACAAGGACACGGTATGTCTGGTAAAACAAACACACGGCTGGAAAAAAAGAAACTTTGTTGTAAGGGCAGGTTCTTTTTGAAAATATATGTTTAATAACTATCAGAATATGTCACGGCAATTCTATGGAGGGAAAGTGCATGTCATATTGCTCTTCCTTTAAGGAAATAATATTATATCACTGTTATCGATTAAGTACAGAGAGAGAGAGAGAAAGCCAGTAAAAACGGCAATACCTGGTATCCGTTAAGTTTGAATGAAAGTCAATGAAACATGGGAGGCTCATTCTGGGCTGTACATGACAGACAGATGGGAAAGCAAGGGATGCCCTGAGCATTTAAAGTGGTAAAATCACATCCATTTTGAGTGAAAACATTTTAGAAGAAGGCAAAAGTCGAGTTGAGACCAGGAGGTATAACTGCCAATAAGCACGAGTGTTATTGAGTTTTGTTTTATTTGACAGTTTGAAACCGCAAAGGAAGTTTACGAAACGAAACGACAAACTCATTCAAGAAACAAAGAGGGAAGACATGGGGAACAATACGAACGGAAAGAAAGAACCGGGGAGCTTGGATTAGAGAGAACAAAACGCAAGGGCTGCCCCACAAAAGGACAGAAAAAGGAAACAATAGACAAAAACACAGACAAAGGGACAAACGGCAATGAAAGCATCAACTAGAAAATGGCAGGTTAACATTAAAAATGAGAGAGAAATGGGCAGACACAATAAGGATGGACGTGCTGTAGCCTTGAATGGAAGAGAAAGACATGCTAAGTCTTTAGGGAAGCACGGGAGCTTGAGGTGAGATAGAGTATCACACACTTGTCTCCAGAGACAGTTATTATTACCAGTGTCTTTCAAAAGCTTAAAATTTGAATGAGAACCAAGACATTTATATTTTCTTATTTGTTATCAGTTATGTGATCAGAGGATAATTTCTTTTTAAATAGCTGATTATGCAGGCAGTCCCTAGGCCTGCTAGAACAATTTGGTTCAGCTCCTCGCCACCTCCTAAAGATCGTTTCACTCGGGCCAAAAAGTTCAACGAGAAACTCTTCTTTACGATCCAGCTTCTATCAAAGAAAACTAGGCAAATAGTATTGTACTTAGAACTGTACAGGAACTACAGAACTGTCAGGTAGCAACAGAATACTTTATTGTCATTTACACACTATCCATAGAGAACATACTTTTTTAAAACTTTATAACGATCACATCTCGAACATTTACATTCAGGCCTATTGCAAGAGAGAGTCTTATTTACTACACCCCAGCACAGGGTACACACAAGACATAATCATGACTTGTGCCCTTGGCGTTCCTCCACTCCCCGTGTCACTACAATATATTATTGACATATCCCAGGTCAAAGTCACAGAGATGAGACGTCCAAGATGACACACAACATTCAGTAAAGAACAGACAGAAGTGTAGAGAAGGAAAAGATGACAGTTTTCGGGGTCACCATTCTGTCAAGGAAATAGAGTGAGAATTTAGAATGTCTACACATTCCGTCCGCCTGCACCACCAGTGACAAAGAAGTGATGTAAAATGGCAGGTTAGAAAGTTAAACAATTAAATTAAAGAGGCTTATATGAAAATATACATGCAAAAGAGATTTTTACAAAGCTTCGTCATGCAAATGTAGAAACGAAATAAAAACTAGGATTTCCAGCGTAAGGAGCTAACGGGTCATGCTATCACGAGCAGCGTCCTTAAAACAGATCTATCAAACAGTCTTTGGGATTACACAATGAGCTGTTCCAGCTCTTTCCAACAAAGTTAGGCTGTCTTACACAGAAGGGACCTCTGATTCAATGAATGCCTGTCACCGACCCGACAAGACTCAGCCACGAGGGCGGATTAAAATGAAAAATTAACAAACAACAAAAGGTTTTAAAAATCATGTTGAAGATGCGAACAACTACTGTATCTGTACCATAATCTAATTAGATACCAACTGAGTTATTTATATACCAGGAAAACTCCATAGTGCAAAGAAAGTTTTCTCAATCAACAGAACATGCTTCCAGAGAATGTTTCCAAAGTGCAATTCCATTCTTTGTCTACTGCATGTCTTCTATATATATATAGAGAGACAATATATATATATATATGACTACGGGTATTACACCATAAATTAAAAAAACAAAACGAAACAGTGTTGTCAACGCAGCTATACTAAAAGAAAAAAGAAGCAAAATAACCCCCCCCCCCCCCCACCAAAAAAAAAACAACTGTCCCTGCAGAGCCGTAAAAGCAATATGATAATGTACTCATTCCCCCCCACCATAGCAAATGTCCAAAGTAAAACCACAAATAGAGGTAGTCTAAGGACTTGGTCAGAGTCAGTCAGTTCTCTGGAAAGGCTAACAAGGATTACAATGAATGTTTAACACCGCCTTGTCGACACAATTTAAATAATTTAAAAGTCAGGCTGTTTTGACCAGGAGATGCTATTCTGAGTAATCGAGAGACTCTGGTACAATTATTTGATCTGTTGCCTGCCAAAGTCGTGAAAAACAATCTTATCCAAAAAGATTCTGCAAGTTCAGAATGCCGAAGACCGACTTCTCTGGAAACATTTTTTAAACTCTAAAAACGAAGAAAGTAGCATGCCATTATTATCGTATGGAAACCTTCCAACTCTTTAAACTTGAGGAAAAGACATTAAGAAAAATAATTTTTATAACGGAATTCACTATCGATTTACATATAATTGGAATAATATTAGTCTGCTCCTGGTAGCATTTCCTTGTAACAGTTGCATTCGATAAACAAGACTTAGAAAATAAATTCTCTATACTAACGACTATAGACGAAAATATAAATATGTTTAAAAAAACAGAAACGTAGTCACTGACTTTCATCTACTTCCCGCACCATCACAACAGTAAACAGTATAAAGTGAAAAATATTATACATCTTGGCACAATCAAAATCATGCAATCAATTCTACAAGCAGGATTAAACCTTTGGTCTGCCAAGATTTGAGATACGAGACATAATATAAGCCGTTAGCGCTAATGGGAGAAAGCCGTCGCTGTTTTCTAGCATTGACAAAGTCTACACTAAACTGAAAAGAACTCTATACATCTGTATACATCTGTCGTTAACAGGCAGAAACTATGGAGTAATTCCATGAAACGGGTGATAGAAGCAAAGAAAATATGCGTTAAAAACGTCATCTATCTTCTGTGACATTAGGGCGATATAACATCAACTTTCCCGCATACGGGTGAGTCATGGGTGCCAGGCGCCATAATAGCTAAAGGCATTATAATGCTCTTCAACGCCCACTGGTGGAATGCGCGATGCAACAGGTCTGTAGCTGTGTCATTTTTAAAAATTTTTTTTTTTTGGGGGGGGGGGGGGGTGTTGTTTCTTTTGTTTTATTTTTTCTATGCTATGTCTGTCCGTCTAATTTTCATTTTGGGAGTTTGGGGCAGGTTCGGATTTTAACCAAGAAACTGAGATTTCGAGAAAAATATAATTAAATGGACGCATGCCTATACACTGTAACGTACCGGACACAGAACTTCATCCCAAAAAAGGCAAAACAGAATAGTTTAGGTAGATTCAGCGACTAGGTGCTTCCAACGCCAAGTGACATTCTTTCATATTGTACGGTGACAAACAACCCGAGACCGCCGCTGGGCGAAATAAATAATGTTAATGCTGGGACTACGGGTAGCTAGACTTACTCTTGTGAATCTATTCTAGGATGCATAACTGATATTAAAAAGAGTACATGATGTAATAATGTAAAAATTCAAGGCATACAAAAACATTCTTTTGTAATATCTCGAATGATGAAAAAGAGAGAAAGAAAAATCGAAGGATATTCCTCTCTTACCTTCTGCATATGAGGAAAAAAGTATTCAAAGGGATAAAAACAAAAAACGATAAAAAATGTTTCACACATGGCACGTCTAGTTCGTAAACAAACTCACACAAAAACCAAAAAAAATAACCATTGAATTCAGAAGGGATCCTTTCTATACCAAGAATTAGCCTAAATGTCCGTTTTCCCCAAATTCTTTAACTCCATTGGCATGTAGTAAAACAAGTAAACTTAAGCGTCCTCAAAAGTAACCAAATGAAATCAAGGCAATGTACACATAGCCATGTGTATCCTTTGTGTACTAAATATCAAAGTTATCAGAAATTCTACCAATATAGCTCAGTGTAATGCAATAACAGAAATGCACTTCAATATAATTCAGAACAAAAAAATCCCTACAAGTCTCTGAATATATTTTAGAATACAATCTTCGTCTTAGAATAAGACTACCATTGGAAAGCCTTGAAATTGCATAATAGATTCGAAATAAGCGGCTATATGGATGCCGAAAACTGAAATCATGTCTCCAAAAATGCACTCCACTCAGAAGAGAGCAAACAAGAAAATGCATGCAAAACTGAACATAAAGTTATCACCACACACCACACACGTCATTACTGCGCTACTCTTTTAGTTTATGCCCTACATATCTCCCTATTCCTTTCACCCCCCTTTCTACCCCCCCTTTTTTCCGACCCTCCAAAAAACAACATGAAAGCCTGATGATAAGTAGATTACATAGGAATACTATGTAACCAACAAGAAGAATGGAGTCGTTCTTCATTCTTCGATATGTAGCAATGCCTTCTTGAGATTGTGTTGCGCGTTTGTCCGTATGGAAAGAGTAGTGCGTCCAACAGTGCAACTTCATAAGTCAATCAAAGGTCAGGAGCATACAACAACTTACCTGAGCAGAATTGGAATACCGCAAGCCCGGCAGAGTAGCGAAAGTACCTTGTTCCTGGATGAACGATAGAGATAAATCTAGAATTAACTTTGTGGAATAATAATATCGTAATTTCTTATATCACGCAAACAACAGCCGCGCTGTCAAAACTGAAGCCTATTTGGAGGGACAGAAACATCACACACTCAAAAATCAGACTAAAGCGCTCACTGGTCATCTCAATATTTGTATACGCCTGCGAGTCGTGGACACTAACATTAGAATTAGAGAAAAAGATTCAGACCACAGTGGTGAGATGTTACCGCAGACTCCTTGACATCTCGTAAAAAGACCACGTTTCAAATGCTGAGGTACGAAAGAGAATCACCAACGCAGTGGGGCATGACCACAGTGAAGAGGCGAGAATTAAAATGGCATGGGCATGTCACAAGATCCACAGAACTTGCCAAAACAATCCTGCAAGAAACCGTACAAGGAAAGAGAAAGAGAGGAAGGCAGAGAAGGAGATGGGGGGACAATATTACAGAGTGGACAGGAAAGACGATGGGTGACAATCTGAGGAAAGCAGAGGACAACAATAGATGGTGAGAGCTGGTTTTCAGAATATGCAGTGGTGTCCCCACGGTGCCCCAACCACGGGATAGAAGAAGAAAAAGGAGGAGGAGGAGGAGGAGGAGGAGGAGGAGGAGGAGGAGGAGGAGGAGGAGGAGGAGGAGGAGGAGGAGGAGGAGGAGGAGGAGGAGGAGGAGGAGGAGGAGGAGAAGAAGAAGAAGAAGAAGAAGAAGAAGAAGAAGAAGAAGAAGAAGAAGAAGAAGAAGAAGAAGAAGAAGAAGAAGAAGAAGAAGAAGAAGAAGAAGAAGAAGAAGAAGAAGAAGAAGAAGAAGAAGAAGAAGAAGAAGAAGAAGAAGAAGAAGAAGAAGAAGAAGAAGAAGAAGAAGAAGAAGAAGAAGAAGAAGAATTTCTTATTCTTAGCCTATGTTTTTCTCTTCTGTTATTTTGAAGTTGTCTGGGGGGGGGGGTCGGAAGTTTTTGTTTGTATGTTTGTTTGTTTGTTTATTTATCTGTATTCTTTTATTCAAACACAAGTGACTGAATAACTGGGTGGAGACAGACAACGAAAGGATAGAGGCACAAAGAACCGTGTGGTTGTTTGTGTTTCTATAATAAGTACCTGTGCGTGAGTGCGTATGCGGTTGCGAAAGTAAGCGGTCGATTTTAAGTATCTGCATCCAAACGTGTCACGGTGTGGTGTGGTGTGTGTGTGTGTGTGTGTGTGTGTGTGTGTGTGTGTGTGTGTGTGTGTGTGTGTGTGTGTGTGTGTGTGTGTGTGTGTGTGTGTGTGTGTGTGTGTGTCATTGTTGTCTTTTTTAAGTAGAGGGTTTTACTGTGCTCGCAACTGCATAAGGTCATATGAGCGCCAAGGGGTGGGTGTCAACAGATAAGTCCTTACAGGGAATCAGACTTATTCTGCTCACCTCTCTAGCTTTAACAGCACAAGGTCTGCTTCGACTATCAAGGCACCCCGGAAATAGCAGTTCACAAGAGAATGACGAACATACACAAGAAGTAGAGGAAAATGACAATAGTAAGGATTAGGAAAGAAAAAGCAGCAGTTCCCTGTTGCAGATCAGGCACAGTTATGAGCGAGACATGATGAATCAGCCCATTTACAATTCTACTGAGCTTGAACGAGAAATGTCCCCCTTTTGGGAATGGCCAAAAGACACTACAGTCAGTGGCACTGCCCCGGAGGGTTGTGTTGTCTTGTGAGTGCACGTGGGTATGTGTGTATTTGTGAGAGACAGACAGACAGACAGACAGACAGACAGACAGACAGACAGACAGACAGACAGAAACGGAGACCGATACAGAGACAGAAACAGAGACAGAGATTGATATAGTGGTAGAGTGACATAATGAAATAGCGTTAATACAGAAAAAAAATAGAATATAGACATATACTTATGCACAGTATTCAGGAACTACTAATATTTTTTTAACTCCCCGAAAATACAACGATTCCATTAACACCAAAGATTTAGGACGCCCAAGTGATACATAAACCTACATTGTTTTTAGAATACTGTTTGATTCCGATTGAATTGGACTCCGAGATTGGACACTATGGTAGTTTGTATTCATTTTTTCAAACAGTGATTTCGAGGTTGTGTAGCGTCATATTTAAGAGCACTCCTCCCTGGGACGAAGGAAGTTTTTTTTCTTGTAATTGTAGACATTTTACGCCCCCATCGACATTATTTATATCATATAAGAGGCGGGCTTCTTCGATTTTGCCTATTAGGGCTAACCCCGAGTGAGAGGGATACAACGTCCCAGTAAACAGACGGACGGGAGATACTTGATAAAAATTCTCCTCACAGGAGAATCAAACACGACTCCTGTGTGCGTGCAACAGCGAAGCACTTAGCCGCTACACCACAGACGCTAGTAATGTTCTTACTGCCATCCAACTTTCAAACAATAATCGATGAGTAAAGTACACAATGTAGAAAAAAACAATACTCTGGTCATTTAAAACGGCACCAGACCATTGTGAAAGAGGTTCCTCAAGGAAGGATGTGGGGCAGGAGAGCCCGGGAAAGACAAAGAGTAACATGGGCGGAAAACGTTAAAACATGGACAGGCCTGGGTATAACAGAAAGTACAAGGGGATTTCGCGACCGTGAAGGAAGAAGGGTCCATAAACGTCTACCTTTGAGTCAGATATGACACCTTCAGGTATTCCAGATAAAGTGCACATGACAACGTCTGTCATAACATTTCGCTTCCACAGAATTACAAAGTTCTATCTGCTCAGTACCTAGCTTGAGAAATTCGACATAAAAACATTTAAGCTTCACATCAAGACAAGCTTTTCCGAAAGCATTTCTTTGAATATCTTGATAACGACTCAGAATTATCTCAAGATTTTACTAGAGGGGATAAAACATTTGGTTTTTAATCTCATGGTCATAGTAACTCAAAACGGCCAAAACTGTGTGTGTGAGAGAGAGAGAGAGAGAGAGAGAGAGAGAGAGAGAGAGAACTTTGTAATTCTGAGGGAGCGGTTTGGGATCGCGCCTGTCTTACCTGTCCTGACCTCTTCCTGCCCTGGTTCTCCGCCTTGCTGGCCAGGAACTGGTTGTACTCATTGTTCCTCTCCTTGATCTTCTGCAGCTGGTGAACAATATACGCCACGTTTAGTTTGCTTCTTTCTTTTCATTGTAAGTTTAACTTGCTTTTTTTCTTAAAGTCGACAAGTTCGTAGTTTACCCTTTCCACCATATTATCGCAAACCCCTCCCCTCACCCCACCCCCCACCCCCCCCAAAGACCCAAATCTATCAGAACCAACTGAGTTAGAATACTTACTTATTCTCACCCATATAGTCCCTATGGGATTGACTGGGACATGGGCGGATGGCCAGGGGAAAAGGGTGGTTGGAAAGGGAGGGGGGGGGGGGGGTAATCAAGTCCAATGCGCAAAGGTAGGAGACGTAAATTTGTTAAGAGTGAAAAAAAGATATGCACGTGAGATATTTACGTCGATGTATCATATCTACCTCATTCCTTACTTTTTCTTTTTTGCTTATTACTCAACCATCAGATCAACTCCCCCCTCCCCTTTTTTGCCCCCCCCCCCCCCTATTTTTACACTAACCTGTTCCTGCAGTCCAGCTAGAAGGGTTTAGACCTTATCAAAAACAAACAGTGAGTAATAAAATTTAGTGGGTCAGCACGGGGACTACAAAATTTGGCTATGAGCTAATTGGGAAGACAATACTATTTTTGAAACAAAAATATTTGCATCGTAGCTGCCCTGCCATAATTTGATGACAAGCGGAGGTCCCATTAAAATACTCAAGATCATTTACTTTAAACCAAAATAATTTTGAGAAAACTCGTTTCTAACTTCTCACTTATTTAAAAGAGTACCCCGAGAATGAAAATATAAACAATTAAAACTTCATGAACTCTGTACCAGAAAATCAAATTTGTTGAATGCAACTTGAAAATTTAAAATGCAATACTATTCGAAGCACCTCAAGAACTCTTGAAACTGAAATACTTCAGAACAAAACCTTTGAACAATACTCACTGAATACGGTTTTATATCTAGATCATCCCACTTCTTTAAGTTTTTCCTAACAAGAACCGACTGACCATCGATGTCCGGTACGCAGGAATCTTCAAGATCGCCAAGATCAATGTTCAGCGCCTATTCATCCCAGAAACTGATTAAAATCATAACGCGCAGTCTAATCCAAACTAACAACTTTTTGTAAAAAATATATCTATTTATTTAGATATAGATCTATTTATTTTTTCATTTTTTTATTTATTTTTTTATTTTTTTATTTTTTTATTTATTTATTTTTTTAATTAATGTTTTTTTTTTGTTTTTTTTTTGGGGGGGGGGGGAGTCAGTCTTGATAAAAGCGCAGGAGGAACAAGAAATATCAAATAGGTAAATAACTGTAGAGTGAGCAAAGGGGAGCATTGGCCAAAATAGAAGTGTCGAGAAGGGTGGAGGCCAGATAACTGTAACAAACTGCGAAGCATTACTTTTTTAATATAAAGACAGAATGGTAGTTGGTTTGTGTTCTTTCGTACAAGACTAGATGGGGAGATATAATCGATGTCAACAGAAGTAAACAGACTTTTCTTCCCTGTGATAAAGGAAAACTTTTTACCACTGGCCACTGAAGTACAACTCTCAAAAAATGATCATGACAAACAAATACCCTCTAATTTATTTTCCTCTCTTTCTTTCATTCCTCTGCCCGTTAAATATTCATTTTCTCCTTCGTTTATGCTTGTTTCCATTTACTTATTTATTCATGTATTCGTTTACGTAACTGCAGTTGAAGAAATTGTCTAAGACGGTCAACAAATCGTGTCGAGGAGAAAAGTGGCCGTCTTAGACAAGTAACTGTCTTACACAGTGTCATTATAATGTAAATTAAGCGAAAAGGAAGAAATGGGAAATGTGCGTTTGCACAGGTGAAGGTCTAATACAGGAGGCTGTTAGAGCAGGTTTGACTGTATTTGCATAATATAATAATTATATCCATTCACTTACCAATTCAAGCAATGATTATTGTGTACGTTTTATTTCGAGTATGTATTTACTCGTGTGATCGTCCATTAACCACTTGTTTATTCATTCATCTATTCATCCATTTTTCACATCCACCTAAACCAATATTTGGTTGTAGGAAATAGACGGTAAAGTTTTTGCCCCCTTGTTCAGTTTCTTTGAAAGACAAGGAGAGTTTTCTCTATAACCAAACAATAAATATATACGCCAATGAAACCAAACATCTCCCATAGGTAGAGCAATGCCCATTTTTTGGTGTAGGTCAAGACTTCTGGAAACCCCTGAAACCTGGGTTAGCCCGCTTGTTACCGACCATTTGTGGTGAAGCGGTTAGACGCTTCATTGTCTTACGCAGAAGACCCGAGTTCGATTCCCCTGTGGGGAAAATTATTATCGGGTATCTCATCTGTCTTTCTGCTGGGAAGTTTTATATCTCTCAGCCTGTGCTGGCTCTGACACGCAGGGCTGAAACCCACTTCCCAGATGACCTAAATTGTGTCGATATGGACATCAAAAACACCGTGCAATTGCCCCACTCATCTTTCGTAAGACTAAGTTTAGTTTTGTTTTAGTAGAGGTTTTATGGCGCTCGAAACTGCATAAGGTCATGTGAGCGCCAGAAGATTAGAGAAGTTACAAGAGAGTAACAAACATAAAAAAGAAGAAGAGGAGATAAGGACGATAGATGTTTGATAGGAAAGAAGGAGCAAACCACACCAGAGCACCCGCCAACCACCCACGTAAGAGTAAGGAAACGCAACCAGGTCATATACATGCCGAAGATTAGAGGTGATACAAGAGAGTAACAAACACCCCACCCAAAAAAAAGAAGGAACAGCGATAAAACCAATAGATGTTTGATAGGAAAGAAGGAGCAAACCAAACCAGAGCACCCACCAAGCACCCACTTCCCACTCACCTTAGCAGCGTCACTTTCGTTGGTTGTCAGGGTAGCCTTGTACTCATCTGTCTGCTCCCGCAGGCTCGGGCCGCCACGTCCCTGGTAACCCCTCTGGAACACGTCACAAAACATGGCAGACGTCAAGAATCGTAGACGAACAAAATACATGCTCATTTTGAAAACCCTTTTGGTACTTTCATAATACTTAAACATAAAATACTCATGTTCAAGCGTTTTCTTAAAGAAACAACAACGCCAGTGCTTACGATAATTTTGAGCAAAGTGTTTGAGGCGTGATAAGGCTCGAGTCTTGTGAACTCTTACAAATTAACTATGTGTATATCATTTCCATTTTTATGTGTTAACAATCAAATAAAAAATAAAAAACGTGATATTACATGTTTTAACGTAGTAATTCCAGCTAAAACAACGTTTCACATGGGAAAGTAGATTTCAAAATAAAAATGTAAGACAGTTGTATCAAAGAGCATTACGTTTCTTTATGTGTAAGTATTAACATTTTATCTTATGGACAAAGCATCTACTTGTTGTTTAATTAATCTGAATAATCAAAATGATACGTATGCAAGCAAGTCTTTTTGGTACAGATAATTTACGCTCGGCGTAAATCAGTGAAAGTAAATTTCGTGAAAAGAGAAGGGCGATGCTCTCAAGTATAAACATGATAAACTCAAAACTTATTCTTATCAGACATTATAATAATAGAAAGACACTTAACAATTCTCTATATAATTTATTCATCAAGTAAGAATCTAGGAGGAAATAATACTACATTACCGAAAGTGGTACTACCCAATGATTTACGAATAATGTTGCAATTTATTAGTGTAAGGCGTTATGTTGAAATTTTGCAACTACATAGAAATATGACACACGAACTTTATGTCTTCTGTTAAGTACTATCATCAGTTGGTGTGTTACTTTGACCTTTTGGTGTGGTTTTTTCAAGTTTTTTTTCTAAAATATGGGGACTGTAAGCAAGAAAATAGATGGGAAATGGGGTCTGGAA
>NW_004797410.1:417725-437725 GCF_000002075.1 Aplysia californica | reverse complement strand
AAAGCATATGTCATTCAAGGGTAAAATATTTCAACTACAAGTACATTTGCGTTTTGTGTTTTGGCAAAAAGCAAAGAAAGTTGAGACGTGCAAAATATATACCAGTCATTTCAACTGCTTAAACTGACAAGCATACAACAGTATACAACCCAAGGTGGGTTGGTAAACTTGGAGAGAGAGAGACAGGAAATCCCAAAGCTGACTCGTCACGTCAAAGGGCTAGTAGAGAAAAACGATGTGGTCACTTTTTAAAAATGTTTCCCACTTTGACATCGGCCTAGGTCAGAATGAAAATCGTCATAGCATTGACTAAGAAAAAAATAGTCTTGTCCTGCGTTAGAACGTGTTTTTAAAAAACTGGGGAAAATTAAATTAACTGAAAAGGGAATAACAGGAAATAAGTAAGAGAGAGTTTCGCTACTCTTTATATAACTTTGCTTTGTTCACAACTTGAAAAATGTTAACAGCGGTTTGTTGTTGTTGTTTTTAAATAAACTGCCAACAGCTTCTGTCGTCATTTTATCCATAAAACACCGTGGATTCAGTCGTGAAGAGAGAAACAATAAATCAAGGAAAGCAGAAACGCACAGCTGATTCTGCAGGGAACATGCACCACTAGAATCGTTCTATGGTCATTCAGTCTAAAGAGAATCAATCTATTGCAAAGTGTGTTCAGCACCATAAAGGACAATGGAGAGCTGGAGAGTGCAGCACGAGGAAGCAGGAAGTTGTTCTCATTGTGTTTCAGAGGAACATATCGAAACATTGGGGGTTGTCATGTGCTTGAACAAAAACAAAGATGGATAGCTGGAACGATAAAGACGAAAGAGAGACATCAGGGGGAAGCATGACAACTTTGGAGACTTCATTCACTTTCCACAGGGTGCTCATGCAGGATGAGAATACTGGTTACTTGACGTTATCAAAACTGGAAAATTGATCGCAAGGACTACTAGAGGTCATGAAGACATTAGACTACGAAGCAAAAGATTACTGGGGGCTTATAACTAAATGAACAAAAAGATAAACGGGTAATAAAAGCCTGTGCTGTAATACTCGAATGGTCGGATCGACAATGTGCTGGCCTAGGAGGTTCAACTGGTTCGGAGGTTCTTTTTGCTCCTTCCGTTTCTTGTCCGCAGCACCTAGGCCATGCAGGAGGCCAAACTCCTCCGACTCGTCATCCACTTCCGGCGCTAAATCGAGTACCGGTATGTCTGATGATGAACCGCCTTTGTGCTGAGAATCGCAACACAATCGAGATGACATGAAACAAGGCAACTCTTCTACAACCACGACTACACTGTGGACATGGGCAATGTTGTTGCACATATAGCACCAGCTTAGCACCAACCTAATGGTGCAAGGTATTGGCATAATTAAACAAAGTATACGCCCTTCAACGAACTCAAAAATTGCCATACCCACCTGAAAAAAAACATTGGTTATTGTAAATAAGAGAGGAAAGGCGAATACAAAAATGACTAATGTATAAATCTGTTCCAAAATGTAGGCACACATGTAAGTATAATGAGGGGCAGTATGTAGAGACTGATATGATACATACAGCGAAACAAAAACAAAACCAAAAAAATGTAAATTAACAAACTCAAAATTGCGTTAGTATCAGTCTTATAACATGATTAAACACACGTATGCACACAGGATAAATGTTCCGATTATTACGGTTTTTATATGGTTACATAGCGTAGTGTGCAATAACTATATACATACGTATAATATATTATTATCATCAATACACAATTATTAATATATTCAAGCACAAAGCGTTTAAAAGCAATATAAAAAGCATATAGCTTTGTACGTTGAGAAAATGTCCTTAAACAGATGAAGCCGAGAACTGAGGTGATGCGTGATTAAAGATACGACAGATAGGCCGGCATACCTCAAACCACGAAACAAGCTCAGTAAAGATAACGAGCTACCAGTGTCCATGTTAGAAAAAAGTAAAATAAACAGGACAGTTGTTTTGTATAACATTAAATTCACCCGAAATAACAGTTCAGAACCATTTTACACGGGAAAACTTTTTTTACATGTCGTATTGACTTTACAATAATTTGACCTAAGATGAAAGATTTCAAACCGGGTTGGGGGGGGGGGGGTTCATTCTACTCAACGATAACATGAAAGTCAAAGTAGGATATCTACAGTGTCCCTGTGTCCGCATTATGTATTAGTCTCACGCTACCATTGCCAAGAAATGTATTAAAAAGAGATTGAAGAGAAACACAATTCTACTAAAATTAACGTCTACAGTCAAAAGAAAGGAACAACCCAAACACACACTCACACACAAACAATAATAATATATATATTAACAGTACAAAATAAATCAAAATTCTTGGAGAAAAAGCGAAGCCTTTTCAACAGTGAGTGAGCGACAGACAGACAACTTCTAGCTTTTAGCAATCAGGTGACAACTTTAGAAGAAAATAAAAACGATGTGGAAATCGTTTCCGTCAGCATGACAAAACAACTACTCACGTCAGTGCAAAAACTAAAGAGTTCAGCGTGAAAACCAATCTGGTCATTAAAAAAAAAAAAAACTAGACACGCAAAGCCGAAGGAGTCGTAGATCCACACTCGAGATGAAGAGGGGGGAAAAGGCCTCTCACTTGGGCTCGGTTACCTTCTTATTAGCCAACATCTCATTATATTCCTTGTTTCGCTCCACTTCCATTTGTTTTAATTTCGCACTACGCCCATCCTCCCTAATAAGGATGGCCGCGTCTTTCCGGGCTTGCTGGCTTCTATTGTTCCCTGGCTGAATTAGCACGAGTAAGAAACAAAGGAAAGAAGAGAAAGCTGAATGAGGGTGTACATACGGCAAAGAAACAGCCAAGAGTAATAACATTGTAAGTACCAGAAGAAACTACAGAATGTTTAACATCTGCACCAGGAGCAACGGACGAAACATTTACATGTATATTAGGAAAAACGGTGGAAATTTTTGTATTTATAACAGGAGAACAAAACATTTATAACATGAAGAGGAACAGTCGATTCGATAGGAAGCACATTTACGGAAAGAGGAACAGCCAATAAGGCGAATATCCATTCGACAGCTGAGAGTTGGGATCAAGGGACTGACATAGCGCTTGAAAAGGAACAATTCTTTGGGTTTGCTTGGTTGTTG
Source organism: Aplysia californica (assembly GCF_000002075.1). NCBI lineage: Eukaryota > Metazoa > Mollusca > Gastropoda > Aplysiida > Aplysiidae > Aplysia > Aplysia californica. The sequence goes on along the minus strand of NW_004797410.1, from coordinate 434,565 downwards.
TCTTTTTAAGGTATGTCCATAGCATAAAGATTTAGCAGTGAATCATCAAAGTTATCATCACTCATTATCGATACCTGCTTTTTTCAGATTGAAAGAAAAGGAACTAGTACACAATTCCACCAACAGTACTCAGTCCTCTAACCACCTGGGTACTTATCAAACGCAAATTCGTAACCGTAGAAGGAAGGGGGCAAAGGTTTTATCGGATAAAGTGCTAATTTGCTATAAGACCATGTCTTTTTCATTTGTAAAAACGATATCTGCCAGATTTCAAGCTGGTCTTAAAATTGACAACAGACTAAAACAAAATAGAGCAGAGTAGAAAAAGCATGAACTAAAAGCATATATATGCAATGCATGCAATAATAAAAATCATTCAGAAGGTAGAACTGTTAACTGGAATAAAGGTTTGAGTGGTCTGTTTTGTTGTTGCTATTTATTTTATTTTTTATTTTTTTTTTGGGGGGGGGTTGTAAGATGCAACCATCTGAGTGATTAGAAACCATGCTGCTAATTCTCTGCGTGATCTCATTAATCAAAAAAACTATGTCAGCATGCCAACGTCGAAATTCCTATACAGCATGTGAAAGCATAATTAAAGTCTAACAACAAATAAAATAAAAGTATTCACAACAATTTACGTCATGCTGCACAAGGGAGAGACCATTACGTTATACCATTCATTCAAGACTAAAACGACAACAACAATGAATCTGCGTGTGAGCTGAGGACAGTGATTGTCACAAACTTTATATCCCATTACTTGCCAAAGAGCTGATTACTTTCTGTAACTTACACTGACAACCATCAAAACACGTCCTCTGAATACAAGGCAAAGGGCGAAAAGATTACACCACAGGCGCCTGTTCTAATGCCGTGCCCGGCTCAGACATTTCAGAGTAATCCGAACAGTGAATTCAAGACGCTCGACACAGCGACGACAATTCAAGTCAGTTACCTTCTTCGAGGCCAAAAACTCTCTATACTCCTTGTTCCGCTCCTCTTCCATTAACCTTAACTTCTCTGACCGTCCGTCATCTCTAATCAGGACTGCCGCGCCTTTCTTGGGCTGCTGATATCCACCAAGCTCACCCTGGAGTCAAGGCAATCGAGAAACAGACGAAAGAAGAGAATGCTGAGCGTAAAGGCAGCAACAGAAGCGCGCGCGAAAGCTGGTGCGATAATATATCTTTTGTGAGCAAGAAGAATGCAGGGGGCAACAAGCTGCAGCAACTGGAATTTTCCAAGCATGTTGGTATTTAGAGTTCAGAATGAGTATCACCGATGATAGCTTGCGTTATGAAAAATACAGCTTCTCTGGTTCTGTTCCAACTACTACAGGAGTATAACTGTACATTGTAACATAATTCTATCAATCAATCCTGAATAAAAATTGAAAACACAAAAGAAATATGTCAGTCTTTTCTATTCATACAGAGGCGTCTACGGTAGAGCTGCATGTATTTTTTTAAACAACAAAAAGTTGATCTAAGATTAATCTACATGCAAGCTATGATAAAATACAGAACATTCTTGCCAAATTAGCCACTGGACAACACCCGCAGCCGACATAAAACCAGAAATTACATCATAAATATCTAGAAGAAGAAGATGGAAAACACTCAAAACTACTTCTAAGAGAAAAGAGTATATTCTTGTTGTCGAGAATTTTGTTCTTTAATATGGCCTACACGTGAGTTCGTGTATGAGTGTATGGAGTATGCTTTATAGGTAGGTGAGTACAATAGTGTGTGTGCATGTGTGTGTGTGCTTAAGACAGACAATTACTGTAGCTAAATGTTTTACGCATTTATCTTTACCTTTCCTTGTTGTACGACACGTGAGTCATATTATGAATCTGATAGGCTCTCTGGTGGCTTAGATTATTAAAACTGACGAGGAACAAACGCCATCAAACTGTTTCTTCACTTCATAACAACCACAAAAAACATTGCAAAATGAACCGAGAGTCACAATCAAGCGAGATTGTTTTCAATAATTTCACAAGATAGATATTCAAAATCAGTAGGAGTATTACCTCCAAAAACAGTACAAATCCAATGTCTATGGTTTTCACAACAAAAACAAAATCAAAGCATAGAATACATTTGCAATTTTACATTATCTCACAACCATGCTATCACTAGAAACCCCCCAAAAAAATGCAAACCACACGCACACGGTTTCATGTACAATTCAAACGTACGTTATGTATACTCACAAAACCACTATTACTTTAGAAAAATCTACCTCTCTAATAAGAAATGCAAAATACAAAAGATACCTATTTGAACACAGCCAGTCGAGTTATAAGTTACATTCTACGACGACTTGGGGAGGAGAGAAAGAGGGAGAGAGAGATAGAGAGAGAGGGGGGAGGGAGAGAGAGAGAGAGAGAGAGAGAGAGAGAGAGAGAGAGAGAGAGAGAGAGAGAGAGAGAGAGAGAGAGATTAAAAAGAAAACTCCCACATATAGTGTTATTTGGGTACACACACTCGCCAGTAAAACGAACAAACGAGAATTATTGATTGTTTAGTTAGTTAGCCAAACAGGCAGGCACATGCAGGCTAGCAGAATAATAATAATAATAATAATAATAATAATAATAATAATAATAATAATAATAATAATAATAATAATAATAATAATAATAACAATAATAATAATATAGGTCGCTGCAGGATATGTATTAGCGGCTAGTGGGGGAAGAAATAGCGAATGAAGGCTATACCTTTTTCTTTTGATATTCGATATAATCTTTCTTCCTCTCCTCATCCAGCTTTTTCTTGCTTTCACTGTATTCTCCCTCTAGAAGAAGTGGCTTCTCTTGAAATGGCTCATTCCACTGTTTTTTCTCTTTGCGAGAAACCTATGGTCGAGTACGTGATCAAGTACTTATCAGTCATATCACGCACTAAGCTAGCGCAATGACTATTATATACAGCTACTCTGAGAGCCAGCTTCACAGTAAAACTGACGTATTAAAGGATCATTACTGAAAACTTTTATTGAACAGAAAAATTATACCATACAGACATAATTACAGGTTAAAAAAGAGATTTGATAACAAATGCACACCAATTAGGAATGGAATGCGCATAGCGCCATGGCGTAAATCACTTTAAAATTGTATAAAAACGATTACCACCGTATAACCACTGACATGCGAAAAAAACCTCAATTTTTCTGGGGTACAGGGATATGAAGAATCCTACTTTTGTGGGCTATAAGAATGGACAAAAAGCAATACCTTCTTCAGGTGGTCAACATATTCGTTGTGTCTCTCCTCTCTCAGTTTCTTTCTGTATTCTTCCTGCTCCCCGATTGGCAAAGCCTTCACCTGTGGTTCTGTCTCCACTTCGTGCCCTTGCCTTGCCTAATCAATACAGTGCAGTGTTAACAAGCGGTGCCACAGCGTGCAATACTACCTTGACACAATACCCTCTAGGAGTCATATTTGAAACCTATAAAAAGAAGATATGTCCCACGTTTAAACAAACGGATAGGCGTCTTTCGTGGTTCCAGTAACATAAATCACTCCGTCAGGTAGGGATCAGAATTCCAGACACTCAAAATTTCATGAATTTATTTGAATCAAAAGTGCGACCTCTCCAAAATAATATCTGAGGCACTGATGACAGATCCAGAGTAGCCAAACAAACAAAAAGTCAACGTGTTACGATAACGGGCTGTTTAAAAGAACAAATATTAAGGCCAACATCAAACTGACCTAGAACTTTTCAAAATTAATTTATTTATTTATTCACTTATTTATTTATTTTTTGCAATATGGCCATCATGTCATGATCAAGTGTATTCACTTCTAAATAATTCCAGCTCAGGAAAAGTTATGATCTAAGGAAAGGATTTACTTTTCTATTTACTCAAAACAAAGAAAAATGATTGCTGCCATTATCGTAGCACGGCGTCATGATATTTTCGCATCACAGACGTTATTGAGTAGCCATAAATATTATGTTCCACCATCTTTCCACACATTGCCCGCAGAATATTGCAAATTATGATTTACTGAAGTTGGTGTCTATGAACCAAAGTTTGATGTATGCCGGATAAGTAGTCCGCACATCAAAATCTGTGGAGACTATGGTTACTGTCCAGGATCCAGTATTTCTAAACTGAGAACTAACAAATCACCAAAAATGAAATGACAGGAAGACGAACAAAGTTATCTCATCAGGAGAAAGGGACACTCTGCTACTTCTTTTTAAAAAAAGAAGGATGTTAGTTAAATAAAAGAAGTCCAATTTAATATTAGATCAAACTAAACCACATTTGTGCTTGGGTTAAGTGTATTAGTCATAACTTCGTGAATCGCTGTTTTAGTTAATATCAGAACACTCCTAAAACGACGCAAAATGTATAACAAAAAAAGCTTTAAGTTTCTATTTCAAATCTAAATTAGAGTGATCTACAACTTTGATTGATGTAAATTTAAGCGGGTTTTATATAACTATTGTTCTGTTCAGTATATACTTGCACTATACCCTATCGGCACTCTGAATTTGAACGCACTTGTCATAGGCACTCGTAATAATATAAAGAAACAGTTATCATGTACAAAGGCAAAGATTTCCATTTGGCAAAAGACAAAAGTCAGATTATAAGAAGTGCGTCATTTTTACACAAGCCAACAAAGCCATTAAACTGAACAAGCAAAACAAGCAATTTACAGACATATTTTGACTACAAATTACAAGTACAAGTTTCATAAAATGTATTCCCAGTCAATGGAATAAAGTACCCCAAGCTTCATTCACGTCACTCTCCTGTTCTGATTGACGGCGTCTTTTGCAATCAAGTGCAGAGGAAACAAAAAACAAACGAAAAACAAGCGTTGCGCGAAACCAGCACGCCCACTGTGTGTGTGTGTGTGTGATAGTATCACTCGTGTAGCATCGCACTTGAACACTTGTGGCAAAAAAAAAAAAAACTCCCTCAAATCCAACTCGATGCACGCAAGAGGTGAAAAATTACTATTGGACCTCTGATTCCTCTGGCACTGGCGGCGGTGGTTGAGATCTCTGTAGGTAGTCATTGTACTCCCGTTTTCGCTGCTCTTCATAGCGGTTGTGTTTCGACTCGTAGCCCCCTAGAGGCATCAACGCCTCGTCCCGAGCAGTTTCGGGCGTGTGCCAGGCCCTTGAGCTACCTCTACCTCTCTCTGACTCTTCTTTCTGGTAACAAACAGCGATTAGACTTCTGAATGCAAAAGTTACAGCAGAAACTTAGCAAAAAATGACTTCGCTTAAGAAAACGACTAAAGTTCAAAATATTCCTGGATTTAAAATTGTTGGCATTAGGAACGTCAACGTTAAAGTTTAAAATATTTTTTAGTCGGGTGTTTCTCTAGCGATATACACAGATATCTATTCACAATCAAACTACCCTGGATTATTAATATATCTCACTCATGTTCCTCAATACCCTGACGTATAGAAACCACTTTACACTTAGATTGCCATTTTAAAATTATTTAACATCTCTTGATAACATGAAAATGCATTCTTCCCTTTTTACCCCCCCCCCCCCTTTACACACATGTGGATCTGCTGATTTGCTGACACTGAATCATTACTAATCATATTGAGAATGTTCAGACGATGACAAAAGAAATAAGTGGTGCTGATATCCCATTATCATAACGCGTCAGCGACACAGTTCTGACCCCTGCTCAATAGCGTACCTTTTTAAGGAAATCGTTGTATTCCTGGTTTCGAATTACTGCCAATCGTTTTCGATAATCCGCCGAATTGCGGAATGAACCATGAGAACCTGCACCGTCCTCTCTTGAATTCTTTGTTGGGGACTTAAATAGAAACAAAAACAAATTACTTAACACGATATGCGAGGGCATGGGTAAAGTGTCATCCGCAACCTCCGAGGGTTCGTGGTAGGCAAGATATTAAGCGTGCTCATGCAAGGTATCCCTGACTTAGCTTTTGTGCGCGCATGCCAGTCTGTTCACGGTCGAGTACAAGACTAACAACTACACATTCTAAATCCAGAACTTTTATCATTACGGGCACCTCTTGCTTTCAGACGTGTCACAAAGAGCAAATTCCCTCATAAATCAAAGAGACCGGCGACAAATAAAACTGTTGAGCTTTGCACGATACGTAAACTTCATGCCCCACCAGACGACATGTCGCGGTCTATCAATGGGTCTCGCGCTACCAATTCGCTCTGGCCACCAGTTTGGTCAGGCCCACTGACTGCTCTATTGTGCCTCATCTGAACACTGTACACGTCTGCAATTTCGGAACTTTAGCACCTGCTGCTGTATAAGCTACAGTAAAATAACATTTTAAAAAGCTACGGCCAAATGCTAGCCCCAATGGCAGAATCTACAGGCAAAAAAGCAAAAACAGCAGAAGTGGAAGCACGGCCAAAGACATGGGGATCGTTGATTCTGACAGCACCCAGTTCATATTTAAGATGACTAGCATCATGGTCAAGGAACATGTGCCAGGATAAAAAGTAAATCGGAAAAAAACACCTGATCTTCACTCTCTTGCAATTCTGAGTAAGCAAACAGAATAAATGGCGTACCCTAGCTCTGAAAGACATAGATACGAGCAGGCAAATTATTTGCTGATACACAAAAGCCATACGTATTATAGCCACGGTACACCTACGACGCACTAACGTCTTCGAGCCCAAATCCCACTTCCCGTGGAGAGATGAACACATACTAGCCGTCTAGCCATCTACAATTGCATCATCGGGTATCTCTGGCAGCGACCAGTCCCGGGAAGGCATCACCTTCTGAAGGAAGTCTTTCATTTCTTTGTGTCTTTGGAGTTTTAGTTGCTTCTTTCTCTCCTCGTAGGCGTCACTTCCAAGTTGCAGGTTGCTTGAAGGGAAATGTTTCCTTGGGGAATCTGTCAGCTTCTCCACAGGTACTTTCCAAGGGTTTTTTCGTGTATTCGTTGTCTTTGCCTCCTTCTTTCGGTTGTTCGTGGGTATTTCGGGCAGTTCAAACAAAATGACAATTTTTGATTAGTAGGTCTGTCTGAGATGCTTTCAGTCGGAGCTAATTCACAGGTAGCACTGGACAAAGTGTTCAAAACAATCGAAAACCTTACTCTCGCTGACCCTACTATACCCGTTTTGCCTCACAAAAAATAGAGTCTAAATTTCGCGAGCTCATGCAAGTTCGCCACACTTCGTTCATATTTCAGTATCGTTCCCCAACGGTAGTACCCTATATTCAACTTGTGTAAATATAAATGAAAGAGTGCATGACAGTGTGTCAGTTTATCAACAAGACAGTGTGGATGACTTCTTGATTGCAATATCCTCACCACACATTTCAAAATGAATGACACAAAACATAACATCCCAGCTCACAACCCGGACAGGTTTTACAAAAAAGTCCCACCAACTGAATAAAATAAAATCAGAAATGAGCATCGTTCGGTTAGATCAGTATTATTCAGTGAAACAATACACATGCTTGGAATAATAGCCTGCTGCTCGCATTCACCCCCTGCAAACAACTCTACGAAGACATTGAACTTGTAATAGTATGTTATATGTACATTTTCAAAGCAATTCAAATTCAAAATCTGTGAGTGAATAGTTAGACCATGCAACCAGATAATTATATGCACTTTGGAAAGAATAATATGGCGTATTAAAAATGGCATCGTATCAAAAGTGGATGGTTAGTGTTTTTGGATGAGGGTCTGAAGAAAAATACGCATAATAATAATGACTGTAACGATATCAGCATCAACGTTTAGAGTTCAGCACAGAGAGGATACTTTATAGGAAAGGATTATACAACAATCATGCAAAAATGGTTACACAGACAGCTAGATGAATTAAATAGGACAGAGAGAATACGGAGGAAACACTATGGTGAGTGGAGATGTGGCGTCCTCGCACATAAACTTGAACAACTCTCTGAAATAGTGCAAGTGGGCTACTTGTTCAACTAATCCTGTGTCGGTGTCAGGGGAGCTATTTCACCTAATCACTTCGATAACAAAAAGATATACAACTGACTGTGGATTCACGGGAAGCAGGATCTCCATCATGTGAAGCATCGGTTACAAAACGTAGGCTACTATGGTGTGTTCTTGGTCCAGATTTGTAACGTGTGGAACGAAATAACTGTAACTACTGATCTAAGAGTAAACGATGATTTTGAAAATCTCGTTCTCTGCAGAAGTAAAATTCTTTTCTGAGGCATTACGAACCATCTCATGTGGGTTTTATTTAACAATTCATAGATCGTAAATCTAAACCCTCAGCAGACGAGAAAACCACTTTAGCGTTTAAACCACTACGGAACTGATTGCTTAATTAAAAGTTCGTATTTGTTCAATTGTATAATGCGTTACGTTTACTAGTTCTCAGCTCGCATTGTTTGCCTTCTCAGAGAGAAACTCAATAACATAAGTTGAACTTAATGTATTTTTCTACCTTCGTGAGCATTGATTAATTAACTGTGGAGACAGAGATACTCGGGCAGAACCGCCTCCTCCGCAATCAGTGACATAGTGCAATATCCTTTGAGAGAGGAACAAGTTTTCAGCGACAGTTAACTCTACTCAACACACTCGGATATCATACTACAGCTAGTACAGAACACTGTGACAGAGACAACAACACTCCATTTTGGAAAATGTGAAAAAATACATCAATATTACAAGAATGTAGTTGCTGGAAAATTCGGAGTCAGACTACGGCTGACTTCACGGAGAACAACAAAATTAGAGAGGTAGTTCCGTGAGAGAAAAGCCGGACGTTGAGTTGACCTACGTTTTGCGATACCTTGCCATTGCCATGCATCTGCTCCCAGCGCTGGCGGTAATCGTCGACATCCTGCTTCGCCTCCGAGATACGGTTCTCAATGTTCTGCTTGCTTTGATTAAAGGCGGGAGCAGGCCCTTGAGATGCCGGCTGAGCAGCCTTCGGCTCGCTTTTCTACACGTCCGTGTGAGAGTGAGAGAGAGTGTACAGATGAGGTGGAGTTTAGCTACACGTGACGTAGGGATCGAGACAAGAGAAGCAGTTTTGTCTCCAAATAAAGATTGATCACTACAAGCTGGCTCAAGCGAGAAAAGAACTCTTATCGCTTGCCTTCAGGGCCAAGAGTCTAACTATCACACCACTGATGCCAGGACTCGAAGTATGTTTGCTATAGATGGCTTTTGGGGGTGGTGTTTACGTGTGTACGTGTGTACGTGTGTACGTGTTTGTGTGTGTGTGTGTGTGTGTGTGTGTGTGTGTGTGTGTGTGTGTGTGTGTGTGTGTGTGTGTGTGTGTGTGTGTGTGCGCGTGTGCGTGTTATGTTTGCGTGTGTAAGCGTGTTGTGACTTTATTTCCGATTTAATCATTATGATCTTTTGAAATATATGTTACGAAATGGTCAAAACGGAATCTTTTTCACAATGACATTAAACCATTGTAGAAAGAAGCGAGTGGCGTTTGAGTCTGCAAATTCATCTTCTAGAATAATTTTGACCTCCTTTTCATTATTTTTGGCTAGGTTTTGAAATGATAAAATACATCAGTTACGATAGAAACAACAAATCAAAGTGCTTTCCGTTGCTTTAAGTAAATCCTTCCGCGCATTCGTAACTTCCTGTGAAACTGCCAATGAAGTACCGTTTACGTTATAATGTCTCAAGCGTGGAAAAGTTCAGCAAAACTGAAAACTAGTAGAAAGTCGCCGATCTTGATCCTTCATTCAATAAACTTTATGAACTAGGTACGATTTAAGACGATCCAATAGTCAATAATAAATCCAGACAAATCTTTTTTTGAAATTTCATAGAATCTAGTACACTATGACTATGGGTACAAAAGTGAGTATTTTGTCGAACCGTTTAAAAGGTACCGGGAACCAAGCGTACATAGACAGGACACCAAAGCTTTGAAGGGAGTCGAAGTGCAAGAGATTCGAGATACTTTCTCGTTATTAAAAAAGGGAGTGCACACTTGTCCGATTTGGTAGAATGTGTATAATGGCGGTTACCCATATGTCTTTTGCCATTTTGTGGCAATCGTATGATGGGTTTGTAGAAGAAGACGACCGATGACCAAATGTGCTCGTTAAACAGAGCCACAGTATTGTTTGAGGGTTTTTTTACGCGGCATCAGAAATGAATACACTTTTTACTAAGTTTTCAACTTTTCCATGTGACAGAAGAGCAATGGCCACTTTAACTCTCGGACCTAACCAAATCTGACAGAATCGGTGTTTCGGACAAATGTACACTCTACTTAATAAAGCACTTAATTAAGCCATCTCATAGGGACAACAAAGCGAGGGTGGGGGTGGGACATGAGGTTAGGGTCACTGCTGTAGGGAACGACCAAAGCCACAACGACCATCACGTCTTGTACCTGAGAGGCCTCTACAGCTCGCCTCTTCTCCCACAACCTCCTGTACTCTTCCTCCAGCCTCTCCTTGCTGGCCTCAGCGATAAGGGCGTCGATGTTGACACCTTTGTTGTTCCCTCGACCAGCGGCGGGCGGCCCCCTAGTGGGGCTACTGGCCCCGGGGGCTACGGCGGCTTTGTTGGGGGGTGCCGCCTTTGGAAGGAGGAGGAGGACTTTTGGATTTGAGTTGGCTCACGTTACATTTTGAGTTACAAACAAGTGATGCTGTTTCTATTGTTGCTGCTGTTCTAGATATTGTTATCGTAGTTTTTGTCGTTGTTTACGTTCAGTAAACACGATAGCATCTTCGTTTTCACCGGATATATATTAGAATAACAGTAACATTAAAGGAGTAGAAGAATATGATCACACCTAGACAACTGTTGATTTTTCGCGTTCGTGAAGTAAGAAAAAAATGTGAGCCTCAAAGAAGCACACTCACACAAAAGGGTGTTAAAGAGTTGAGAAAAAAAAACAGACAGATCACCAGGGGGGGGACTTGAAAGGAAAAGATTCGAAAAGCGGTAACCTCCAGTCATCCAAAAGGAGCAGTCGAGACAAAAGAAAATTAACATGGTCTTTCTCGTTGGACAATGCTCCGAAGAAACAAAACGCACTGTCAGGTAATAAAATAACAGCTATAAGCGACACGCCATGAAACAAAAAATAACCAGTAAATGACTAACTGAAAGACTGCAGTGCTGACGGGGAGCTGGTATTTCGATCTTGATATGACAATATATAACTTCAAAGAAAAGGCAAGTCAAAAGATTGGAATCTTTAAATCATCGATAGTGCAGACGATGAACTACGTATTTTTCAAACGCACTACGATCAAACGGCTTGTGTCGTACATTGCTACCACAAAAGTGTGTGTCTGTTGTGCTGAGATCGAATTAGTTGAAAGACGGTGTGTATTCCGAATAAAACGTGCCTGGCTGTTGTTCCAGGTTTCCCTTTCGACAAACCTTTAAAGCGTTCACATCCAATGAAAACAGCCCAACGTCCCTTGTTCTTCCCGCAAACATAGTGTTGAAAGCATTTGTCCGAGGCTGCCACTAGTCAAACGTACCACGGTGTGCTGTTTCCATTAGATATTTTCACACAGCATCAAAATTGAATGCACTCTTACTTATTTAACTATTCCATGTGACAAAATTGCAACGGCCACTCGCAGACTCTCGGACGTCTAATGGAAACAGCACAACATCTCTTCTTCTTCTTCTTCTTCTTCCCCAAAAAACAAAGACCCTCAAATGATTTGTCTAAGGCTGCTATTGGCAAAACGGTCTAACCTTGTTCACACTATATCCCATCTATTACTATTACTTGCATTATTAGCCAAAGATAACTGAAGGGTCAAATGTAAGTTGTTTTTGTTTTGTTTTTTAGTGAAAGATTCAGATAGAATACCATTGTCAGTACTGCAAACTATCTAACAATTAATTCAAGTTGAGTATTAGCCTCATCATAGTGGCAACTACAGTTAGAAAATGACACTTTATCTGAGCCTCTCTATTTGCTTAAGAAAGATTACACTTAAACGGGCAAAGGAAGAACACTGCCTAAAAACTTCTTAGTAGTGATACATGAAATAAAACGCATTAGATGTATTACTGGCAACAAACTAAGAGGCGGATATACGTGTAATTTACATAGAGTACTGCAATGCATGCACGAGGTAAGATATTACACTCGACACTGGAGCTCTTCGTTTTTTGAAAATCTACACATGAACATAATACATAAACAAAGCATGAACATTTTGTCAAAATGTTAAAAAGAACACAGTAAATAAAATGGTCATCAGAACATAAACCAGTAGCTGTAACGCCTATGACTTAAGAGGAAAGAAAAACCCCAAAGACAATCCGATACAACTATCCCATCTGTTTCGTTCAGCTGTTACACAGATCTCTGTCAATAATTTACTTCCAACAGACCATGACCAACAAAACATAATATGGCTTCTAGCACCCTCTACGAGTAAAGAGAAAGTTGTTGTTTTTTTTTAAACACCTTCACCAGTACCATCGCTGAAAAAAATGTAGAAAATAAAAATGAAAACAAAACAAAACCAAAAAGAAACGTTCAACAAGTTCACCATTCAGTTATAATCAACAAAACCAAAACAAACCAAAAGAAAAACCTATAACAAGTAGGCAAGACAAGTGAAGGTGATCAGGCCGTACCTGGTTATGATTTCGCTCCCAAATCTTCCGGTACTCGTCGTTGTCGCTTCCGCCGCCCATAGGTTTGTTGTTGTTCCCCCTCAGTCGGTCTTCATCTACTTGTCGCTCCTGTTGCACCTCTCGAATGATCTTCTCCGTGTCTAGAGCCATGGTATTAGATGCTGCTGGTCTGAATCCTCGTGCCTAGGTGATATGCGAGGTGCACGTCACACGAAGGGTTTGGTTTTGGTTAGAGTTTTACGGCACTTGCAACACAATAAGGTCATATAAGTGCCAAAGATTAGAGGTGTTACAAGAGTGTAACAAACACAAAAAGAAGGAGGAGAGATCAGGACGATGCATATATAGAGCATCCGCCAACCACCAACAAAGGTTGTCAATGTAGTTGGTTAGCGCAAACACAATAACATTATTATCTACGAACTCAGGGGTCAAACTAAATGCATTTTTTAAAAAAACAACAAAGACAGTTCAGTAACAAGGGTAAACGAATGAATACCTAATGACTGTCTTTGTGTTTCACAGCCCAATCAACACAAGTTTGGAGGTGGTACACTCCAACATTGTAATGTGTGAGGGCCAACCCAGGCTGAGTTGGGGGTTGGCGGAGGGAAGGGGCCGGGATGAGCATCCTGTGAGAACCGTGCTCAATAAAATAAACTTCTGGGGGTGGGATTTGAACTCCCATCTCTTGTACGCCACGGCGACTTGGTAAACTGTTAGAAACCGGACGTCGGAAACGAAAGACGAAAGATTTCAGATAAATAGAAAAACCAAAGACAACGCAAACGAAAATAACAAGAAGATAAGGTGCTATTTAAAGCACTTGACCACAGTATCGTAATAACAATAACGGTTTGGGTTTTTTTGATTTTTTACCCAAAGGCATCGCACCGGACATAGTTTCATGACAAACACTTCTGAGTAGCAAATACCCAAATAATGTAAAACACGCGTGATTAGTCTCTTGAAACCAAATACTTTCCGTTCTTTTCGCTTCAGGTGGGGGGGGGGGTTCTTGTTTTCTTTGTGTTTGTTTGTTTCTCTATTTGTTTTATATTATTTTTGTTTCACAACATTTTTAGGCGGAGGAATGGTATGCCTATACATTTGTCTAAAAACAGGTACGAGCCGTTCCCAATAACAATAACTATATACACACCTAAATACAGTTTATAAACACGCATGAAAAGAGACAACACTCGCCAATCTAATCAAGTGCTCCTCGTATATGAAGCCTACACTTAGTATTGTCAGAGGATTAGAGAACCGAACGATTCCTCGGATCGGACGCGTCATTCGTCCGGCCCACCGTATACAAGGAATCGAACCGTCAGTCACGTAGGTGATGGCACGAGGAAACTCGTCAAGCAGAAAACAATCGATAACCGAGCACTCCCGTGTGGGCAGGGATCGATACCAACATATTTCACACTCTATAAATGAGGGCTGGATATTCACCGGCGCTCTCTGTTTGTCTCATCTCTCAGTCTCTGCTTTGGTTACCACAACATCCGCTGTGGGCAATAAACGGAGGGAAACTCCTACGACAAGGCCCAACGCTGTATTCAAGTCAATTGAAAATGGCTTGCTTTTGTCCAACCATTTAAACAGAAGATCAGAACAAAAACTCTAGGCCGACAGAAGGGATTGCGTAGACAGGGGGGGTGGGGGTGGAGGGAGGGGGTGGGCTAATGAACAGAAGTCCCCCTGGGCAAATGTGTGTCTTGATTTGCTTTGGAATTTGTTGTAGTTGTTTTTGTATTTTTTAGCTTTTAATTTTTGTTATTTAAAAAAAAAAGAATTCAGATTTTTAATGGACAAATCATGTTCTTTCAAAGACTATGGCACTCAGCGCTTTGATAAAAGCATCGAATAAAGATGAAGGATGGTAAATCAGTGTTAAATGTTTTACGTCCCCATTAACACAATTTGAAACGTAATAAGCAGTGGGCATCTATGGCACTACCTGTCAGAGAAAGCCTAAGCCGATGAAATAAACGTTCACACGAGAGAATAGAACTCATATTCTTTGAGTGCAAGTCCAAAGGCCTGACCATTACACCAAACTAAGCAGCTAAGGAAGAAGGCAATAAAGACGGAGGAAACGCACATCAAAGCAATATCACACCGGAACATTTGAGCTCAGATTGATGATCCTACGTTATATCTCCAACCCGACTTTAGCAAGAACGACATAATGCGCACAAGATAGGCGAAAAAAACAGCTTTAACCTGATACATGTTCAACGAAAAAAAATTTTAAGGGCAGTGCAAAATCTTTCAAATAGGATACATGGACAGTTTTCAGGTCAGTTCAAATTTTCCTTCTCTTCATTTGATAAAAAAAAAATAAGACAAAACACAATCAAACAAAAGTGAACTGAGCTGACAGACAAAATGTATTATTACGCCAAGAGAGGGTAAAAAAATACGGGTACTTTGTCTAAAGAACTAAGCAAAATATTGCTTCCGTGTAAATTACGTGTTGCTCAAATAAACAATTCTATGATTTCCAAAGAACTGGATTTTTGTATCCTCGAGAGTAACTTCTGTTCATTAATAGTCCTCGCAAACAGAGTAGCAGTCACAATAGCAAGCACGTCACCACTTAGTCGACAGGCCTCTCCAAGCCTTTCTGAAGACACTCCATTATAAATGATCAACGGTGAGAATAGGATTTAAAACACGAGAAAATTCGTATTCTGTGTACGGAACAAGTTAATAACGAGGACATCTTAACAGCGTCTCTTGAAGTAGCAATTTTGTTTCGTTTTGTTTTTTCAATTCTCAAGCAGAGAGCGTGAGGATGACAAAAACACAAGAGTTCAGGCCCTGTGCAACGCCGTCAACGCTAAACACGTGACACTGTCTATAAACAAAAGGTGACATTGAAACATTTACGACCCATAATGTTGGGAGTGGGGGTGGGGGGTTCCCCACAATATTTCTCGTCAGTACCAGAAATGTAGAACATAACAAAATTAATCGTTTCTGCCACATTACAAACCCCAAGTCACATCGCCTTCTACATGAACTGCAAGCCACTAGGAAAGTTGTTTACAACTGCTACGAAAAAATACCGATTAGGCATTCCTCAATCATTGATAAGGTAATAATACTCTTCTTGTGTGAGAAAAAAAACATATATCTATTCGTTATCTTCCCATTCACGTGTATCTAATTTGCAGTTAAAGTGTACCATTATTCATCTCTCGTAAAAGTATTTGTTGGATAATAATGAACATTATATGGAGTGAAATGACACCTGTGAGAAAAAACAACAAATACATGAAAAAAAAGCGTCACACACAACCGACGTACAAAGAATTTCAGAAAGATGTCAGCACTTTTCTAGGGCATTTGATACTTCAAAACAACAAACCTACTTCCTCAATCTGGTGTTAAGGGGCGTTGGGGGCTCTGGGGTGGTCTGCTGTCTACTTTTTCTCATAATTCTTGGTAAAAAGAAGTTGTATCCGTGCTGGCCTTCCGTAAACTATGAACTGAAAACTTTTAGGTGGTGGAGGTACCTCAATTTCACAACGTTTCCGACTCTGTATGCTAATTGCTGTCATAATTGTTAAGAGCCCCGGGGAAAGTGTTAACATCTTCAGAAACTCAGTGAACACTCCAACACAAGTGAACAGCCTCGGGGCAAAACACAACATAAACCAATTTTGATATTTTAAAAAAATAAAGTTTATCGTTTTGTCCTTCTTTTTGTATTAAGTTAAACATTTCAGTATCCTTTCAAATCGGAAAAAAATTCATCCAATACCAAGACACCTTCCACCAAAGCGGCAAGTACACAGATCACAAGTGAGGTAATCAGTATGCGTGTTTTTGTTTGTTTGTTTGCTTGTGTTTGTGTTAGTTTTTTTTCCCCAAATAAAGAAAAGATAAATATCACAAATCATCACGGTCATAACACAACTGGTTAAGTCATTTTTTTCAGGTTTTTAGTTTTTACTGTATATTTAAAATGATCCTGTTTCTTGTCTCGTGAACCCAGTACAGCAGATGTTTTGTTTCTGGTACCAAACATCCAATAAAAGAGATATTTTCACACTTGATCACGTTATACGCTTTGATAATTAAGTTTTCTCAAAACAGCCAAAAGAACTTAAGCAATATTGTTTTAAGACGGTGACAAAATGTCAATATTGGATATGTCTGAATTTTTCCCTGAAACTGTTCACTGAATATATACTACATAATCATATGTATAT
>NW_004797410.1:409595-417051 GCF_000002075.1 Aplysia californica | reverse complement strand
GCCGAGGGGGGGGTACGGCCGAAGAGGGGTGGATATGCAGTAACAGCTGGGAGGGGGGCGTGTGGGTGGGCAGTAGCGCACACAGGAAAGGGCGAAGACGCGTCCGACCTAGAGTACACTGAACAAACCACAATAAATGTAGTGTCAGAATGGGGGAGTCATTTCGGGTGACTTCGAAGACCTGTTTCATGGCTCGATCCATTGACAGACTGATTTTTGAGGCGACTGATTGATTCCTTGACAAATAAATTACCCAGTTCAGTGGTTTATTAGCTGATTCTTTGAATCGTTGAAAGAAAAACAACCATTGATTGATTGATTGATTTTTTGATTGATTGATTTATGTTTTTATTGATCGATTGATTGATGGATTGATTGATTGGTTGATTGGTGGATTTGATTGATTGATTGATTGATCGATTGATTGGTCGGTCGGTTGGTTGGTTGGTTGGTTAATTGGTTGGTTGATAGGTTGGGTGGGTGGCTGGCTGGCTAATTGGTTGGTTGATTGATTGATCGGTGTGCTTCTCGGTTGATGATGGACAAGTTGTTGATTGATCGATTGGCTAACAAATTGATTGATTGATTGATGGTTGGTCGATTGGTTGATTGATCGCGAGGTTGTGTTGGTTGATTAGTTGATTGGTAGATGGGAGTGTCTGATAAGACGCCTGGTTGTCCGGTTGGCGGGTAGATGGACCTATCGATGGGTTTGTAATACGTCAGCACCTTGTTGTAATAACTAGTTACGTTTCCGCAACTTGTCAAGTGATGAAAAACTTCCGGCAACTGACCTCCTTTTCGTTCTAAAGTTGAAATCAAAGCTCTTTTACCCTATTTAACCCCCCCCCCCTTCTCACGACCCTACCCCTTTTCAACACATTTGCTGTGACCACAGCTGGTTCCCTCTGTTTATCCCGTGGCGATGGCAACCCCAAACATAAATATTTGATGGGTATGGATTATCTCTCGTGCCCAGTCAGAAACACCGCGGGTCTCGAAAGACAATAGGCACCAAGCGGCGACGGTTGAAAAGTGAATTAACAATACATAGAAAACGATTTGTTCTCACTTTCACTACTTTCAGTGAGAGTAAGGAATCCCTCTCTTCTTTTCATTCCGCCACCTACTTAGACTACGGGAACGGTAGAGATGACAATGATAAATAGCGGGCGATGAAAGAAAATAAACAAAACATTGGCAAGCCGAGACGTACCCTGAAGGAGGCATGCTACATTTAATATAAGGCTGTCTCCGCCACGTAAATATTTTCTTTCTAATCAGAAACTTTCAATGTTTGCCAAACGTTTCAGAGACAACTCCTATTATAATTCCGAAATTTAAAATTAAAATACGCTTCAGGTTTACTGAATAAAAGGGCATAAATATATGGATGTCTTAAAAGTCACCGGACTGTACTGCTGCGTGTTTGTTTACAAAAGACAACGGATTGTATTGTTTTCAAAACAACATATTTGTGAACACTTCTTTATTTTCACTGTACCTGTTCACGTGTGACAAAAAGTACTACATACTAAACCAAAAAATAGCAATGCAGTCCGGTGACTTTTGGAGACAACCTGTATAAATTGCAAAATTATTACTGATTCCCGAAAGCGACACACTTGTAAAACTGGTGTCATTATTTTGGCTTTATGTGACATCGCAAGACGTCGGGCCCACGACACCAGTTTATAACAAAAGACTTTCAGTCTGGCAGTGTAATTTGGGGAAATGCCGGAGATTCCACATCCTTACCGCACTCAGCAGAGCTATTGTTTTCCCTGCTTCTATAATAATTATATATGTATACCAGTGGCTACGTCAAGATACGCTCTGTTGCTACGCGATTTACTTTTACCGGCAGGCTGACATCAATTGACCTCATAGCAATAAACATCAATATTTATTAATCCGTATGTCGATTGCGACCGTCCGTGACAAGACTCTAGCCTGCGCGTGCATTTGTGCGCACACTTTCATGCATCTGCGTTTGAGAGAGTGGATGTGTCTCGGAGTATGAGTGTGTGAGTGGGAGGGGGGAAGGAATAATAGCATTGCAGCGGCGCCATTTCTTAAATCGAGACGTTACAAAAGATGCCGCGGTTTTGTTTTTGTTTTTTTGTTTTTTTGCTGGGGCTTTGTTTTTCTTCTTTTTTTGGAAAGGGGGGGGGGGGGTCGTAGATTTTAAGGCCATGGTTCTTAAACTGTCTATGAAAAAAAAAAGATTTCGATGACCGTTTATTTTATTATTTTCGTTTTATTTTCTTTTGTTTTGTTTTCCTCTTGCCAATATTTTTATTGTTGTTGTTGTTTTTAACTTTTGAATCGCTCTAAAATTATTTCCTTGATTACAGTTTTGGGGAAGATATCGGGGTTTCTTGATTTGTTTTTTGTCTTTAAGGGGGAGGAGTATTTCGGTTGTTGTTGTTTTTTATGTAAGTGTTTTTATGGCATCGGCACAATGCATATGACTTACGAAGCGAGCTGCCAACCTGGGCAGAGAGGGATACAACGTCCATGCAAAAAGACTGAGATACTCGATACAAATTCTCATTCCCATGACACGGGAATCGATTCGGATCTCCTGTGTGCGACAGCAAAACGTCTTACCCCTACACCACAGACACCAGCATTTATGGATGTTTACTCTCAGCTGCAACATTATCTCGAACCGTTTTCTTTATTTTTTCGTATACCCCACTTCTTATTCCATACACGCAGACTGTGTGCAACATAAGGGTGTGTCTGTGAAGAGAAAACTGGTGCAGCAACAACATTTACACCGCAAACTGTGAATACAATCAATTAACAATCAGACATACTATTATAACTGAGTGCAAAAATTAACCTGAAATATTTCAAAACAATGATGGTTTCCCACGTCTAGAATACGAAAACAAACTTGTAACAACCCAATCTGTCTTTTACACGTGGCAATAATAAAATACGATGGTAACTGTTACACGAGTACAGTTGGATGTCATAGGACAGAAACAGTATTAATTCAAGTTCAATTCTAAAACTTATTTTCTTCCTCTAACCTACATTTCCAAATCACCACACCACGGTCTCCTTTTCTCACACTTGGTTCGTAATCCTTTCTAGCTTCTTACCCACTGTTCTTCTTGGGACAATCTCACAGGGACAACTTCATTAAAATTTGACTGCCCCTCCATCTAGTGGCCCTCAATCTAGTGCGTAAAGGCTATACCGCGTTCGAGCACCAGTTGCTGCCAAGGTCGGGCCCCGAAGCGACGCCACGCCACTTACGAAAAAAAAATTCAGAGGCATGCGCGTAACGGTATCATACAGAAAAACGGAAAAAAACAGGCATTAAATTTCAAACCATTGCTTTTCGTGTTAGATTCATAAATAATTCGATCTATGATAAGCCCAAAGGTTAAAAGGTTAACATACCCCCCTCCCCCCAACCCCTAACCTCACCAAAAACATTGTTAGCGGCTGCATCCGTTCCGCAGACGATATAACTCTACCAAACATCTGCCTGTGTCCTGGTTAACAATATTAGCACATCCATTATTTCCATTGCTACTCTCCGTTCGAAAAAATCACGCACGTTAATTTTATTACTGTGGGCGACCCAGATTTCACACAAATCTCTGTACACTAAATGCCTTTCTGTCCTCAACTCAATTATAATGCGATGTTTTTATGTCCCCATTGATACATTTTAGACCAACTAGGAGGTGGGATTCGACCCTGCCTGTGAGGGCCAACCCAAGTTAAAAGAGACACAACGTCCAAGCAGAAAGACGGAAACCCTCAATTTAAAAAAAATCCCCACACGGAAATTGAACTCAGTCTTGCAACGGCGTGAGGCGGAAAAGTGCCAAACCACTACATCGCAGACACGCCCGGTCTCTCGGTCTTGCAGAAACATCCTCAATAGCATACTGGTGCTTTAACGTGGTGCAGCTTCTCCACACGGCCTATCATCTATATCTACTAACGTATCAGCCCCGTTACTATTCCTCTGAACTCCTTTGCTTCTCTCTTCATATATACTCGTCGTTTGTATTCATTCTCTATACTCATCCTCTGGACTAGTGTAGATTTTAAGGCCATGGTTCTTAAACTGTCTATGAAAAAAAAAAGATTTCGATGACCGTTTATTTTATTATTTTCGTTTTATTTTCTTTTGTTTTGTTTTCCTCTTGCCAATATTTTTATTGTTGTTGTTGTTTTTAACTTTTGAATCGCTCTAAAATTATTTCCTTGATTACAGTTTTGGGGAAGATATCGGGGTTTCTTGATTTGTTTTTTGTCTTTAAGGGGGAGGAGTATTTCGGTTGTTGTTGTTTTTTATGTAAGTGTTTTTATGGCATCGGCACTATGCATATGACTTACGAAGCGAGCTGCCAACCTGGGCAGAGAGGGATACAACGTCCATGCAAAAAGACTGAGATACTCGATACAAATTCTCATTCCCATGACACGTGAATCGATTCGGATCTCCTGTGTGCG
Source organism: Aplysia californica (assembly GCF_000002075.1). Taxonomy (NCBI): domain Eukaryota; kingdom Metazoa; phylum Mollusca; class Gastropoda; order Aplysiida; family Aplysiidae; genus Aplysia; species Aplysia californica. The sequence continues at coordinate 412,563 of NW_004797410.1, read as the reverse complement.
ACAGCAAAACGCCTTACCCCTACACCACAGACACCAGCATTTATGGATGTTTACTCTCAGCTGCAGCATTATCTCGAACCGTTTTCTTTATTTTTTCGTATACCCCACTTCTTATTCCATACACGCAGACTGTGTGCAACATAAGGGTGTGTCTGTGAAGAGATAACTGGTGCAGCAACAACATTTACACCGCAAACTGTGAATACAATCAATTAACAATCAGACATACTATTATAACTGAGTGCAAAAATTAACCTGAAATATTCCAAAACAATGATGGTTTCCCACGTCTAGAATACGAAAACAAACTTGTAACAACCCAATCTGTCTTTTACACGTGGCAATAATAAAATACGATGGTAACTGTTACACGAGTACAGTTGGATGTCATAGGACAGAAACAGTATTAATTCAAGTTCAATTCTAAAACTTATTTTCTTCCTCTAACCTACATTTCCAAATCACCACACCACGGTCTCCTTTTCTCACACTTGGTTCGTAATCCTTTCTAGCTTCTTACCCACTGTTCTTCTTGGGACAATCTCACAGGGACATCTTCATTAAAATTTGACTGCCCCTCCATCTAGTGGCCCTCAATCTAGTGCGTAAAGGCTATACCGCGTTCGAGCACCAGTTGCTGCCAAGGTCGGGCCCCGAAGCGACGCCACGCCACTTACGAAAAAAAAATTCAGAGGCATGCGCGTAACGGTATCATACAGAAAAACGAAAAAAAACAGGCATTAAATTTCAAACCATTGCTTTTCGTGTTAGATTCATAAATAATTCGATCTATGATAAGCCCAAAGGTTAAAAGGTTAACATACCCCCCTCCCCCCAACCCCTAACCTCACCAAAAAACATTGTTAGCGGCTGCATCCGTTCCGCAGACGATATAACTCTACCAAACATCTGCCTGTGTCCTGGTTAACAATATTAGCACATCCATTAATTCCATTGCTACTCTCCGTTCGAAAACATCACGCACGTTAATTTTATTACTGTGGGCGACCCAGATTTCACACAAATCTCTGTACACTAAATGCCTTTCTGTCCTCAACTCAATTATAATGCGATGTTTTTATGTCCCCATTGATACATTTTAGACCAACTAGGAGGTGGGATTCGACCCTGACTGTGAGGGCCAACCCAAGTTAAAAGAGACACAACGTCCAAGCAGAAAGACAGAAACCCTCAATTTAAAAAAAATCCCCACACGGAAATTGAACTCAGTCTTGCAACGGCGTGAGGCGGAAAAAGTGCCAAACCACTACATCGCAGACACGCCCGGTCTCTCGGTCTTGCAGAAACATCCTCAATAGCATACTGGTGCTTAAACGTGGTGCAGCTTCTCCACACGGCCTATCATCTATATCTACTAACGTATCAGTCCCGTTACTATTCCTCTGAACTCCTTTGCTTCTCTCTTCATATATACTCGTCGTTTGTATTCATTCTCTATACTCATCCTCTGGACTAGTCATCTTTGTTCATCCTCTTTACTATTCTTCTATACTCATTTTCTTCAGCCTTGATCTATACTCACCATCTTTACTCTTCCTCTATACTCTTTTTCTATACTCATCCCCACATACTCCTCTATCTATACGTGTCTCCCTCGCATGACATTCAAGCTATGGCTTTAACTCGCCCACGTATTCCTGTCTCAAAAATTTTAATCCATCTACCGCCATCCTTGTCTTCAATCTATCCTTTTATTTTTCTTCATTCGTCCCCCACATGTCTTTTTCTCGTATCCTTTTCTGTACAATCCTCTTGATTCGTGCACACCCTGGGGATGATCATTAATATCCCGCTTCCCAAACTGTCCATCCTCTTTTATCAGTATCTGTGCTCACCCTCGGTTCATCCAATCATATAATATCGAACCAGCTCTAACAGCCCCCTGTCCAAGACAATCACTAGCACAAACGATCACTTCCCACTACTTCCTTGCTTTTTTTCTATAGTTTTATAATGACAATGTCCAATAGGAGACCACCTGCCTAATATGACAACTTTTCTCCTCAGCAAAGGATGGCGGTCTTGGACAGGCTCGACGTGTATTTTGTACCCTTTCCGTCTGTCTCCCCCTTACTCTTTCTACGACCTCACCGTCCCCACCCTCACCTGTCCGTCGTGCTGTCGCTTCCACTGATCCAGGTACTCCTGCCTGTCCTTCTCCCTCTGCACGTCAGAGATGAGGGCGTCGGTGTCCAGAGTGCCGCGCGGAGACAGCTTCACGGGGGCGCCCCATTGCCTGCGGTTACTTCCGGGCTGCGCCGGGGGAAATCAGTCGGAGGGAAGATTGTTTTGGGGTTTCTTTTGTACCATAAACAGCATCAATTCTTGAAACATTTCTACTAGAAGTAAGCCACTATGCCATTAAGTATAAATTTTTATTTCAATATAATGTAAAGCGCATAGAGCTTGTTGCCGAGCGAGAATAAGCACTATACAAGTGCTATTTATTTTTACTATCATTATCTTGCCACCTTGTTCCCTAGTCCTGTATCAATCATCATCTTGCCACCTCTTTCACTTGATCATATCCCCTTTTGCCTTTGTCAATCTTTGTATCTCTAAGAATTCACAGTAGCTGTATAATCCAATGCAGCACTGGGAAGAAAGACTCAAACATCTTCACAGAGACTACTGCCTTAGCCAGCTTCTTCGTTCTAGTTGACCGATTCAGGTCCATGCATTCAACCCTCTCAAAATGTCCAATAGCCTGCCCCAAATCTATACACCCAGCCAGAAACAAGAAACAAATTTTCAACAATGGGCCGGAGGATTTCTATATATATACGGAATGTGCTCTCTATTTTCCATGGGCCCCGCGGGGAGGTAAAGGGGTAACCGGGAACTTTGCTCATATCGCCCTCCATTCGTAGAGACTGGTAAAACAAAACGTTACCACCACCGCTTTTTTTTGTTGGTAAAACACCAACAAACCTGTGCAGGTACCCCC
>NW_004797410.1:405334-407834 GCF_000002075.1 Aplysia californica | reverse complement strand
CACTGAACCGGAGTCTACGACCAACCAACTAGAAGCAGGCACTACATAAGTCTTGACGACTTGAATAAATCTGAGTACTAACAAAAGCCTACATCCGATGGAATCAAGAAACCCAATGTCAACTGTCACCAAATTAGCAGTTCGGTTAGAAACTTGAATCTACGTCAATAACTAACTAGAAGCAGACACTATAAAGTCTTGACGTCTTGAAGAAATCTAAACACTAAACAGGTGTCTCCATCCGATGAAATCATGAAAACCGATGCTTACAGTCGTCTAGAAGCAAGGTCTAAGTGAGGGGACAAAGTCATGAAGTTATCAGAAAAGGTAATCACCGGTTCTGACTATTCAGAAGAAATGAACTACGGCGCTGAGCCAAGAGGAGGTGAACCAGACAGCACCTACTGCTAAAACATGAAACAAAATCCTAACTGAATATGGTGGTCCAAAGCAAGAGTTATTATTACTACTGCAATAACAAAGTCTTTGAGTGGATTCCAAAAAGAAGCACATGGACGCTTTACAGTGGCCTGTTAGATCTGCAAGCAAAAGTGTAAGGTTATAACAACTGAAGGATCTAATTTTGGAAGCTATCGGAGAAAATGTGCAGGGAACCGTAAGGTATAATCGTCTTTCGAAGCAAATAAGAAGCCATTGAGAGAAAGGAATTCTAAAATATGTAAGTAAGTGGAATATAAGGGTATTGTTCGCATGGCTGAGATTATCAAGTGCATGAAAGAGTCTATGAGCTGAGAGGAAATGTGCGCTCTAAGCTTGTACTGCAAACTGCTGTCTAAAAGCAAGAACTTCTTCCAGACCAACAATTCGTTTTCTTCTTTTACGCTCCCCGTGCGCTCTTGAACAAACGGTGTTTTCCTGAAGTACAATAATGGCCTATTTTTTCTTCAACAATGGAGTGTGTCCCTGCCTTCATGCAGCCAGAAATCTTTTTGGCAGGATTCCATAAGTGTTAACAGGCCAGATTTCTTCTGAGATTTTATTTCGATCTGATCTGCTCATTTCACTTTCAACTGCCAAAAAGTAACAAGCTGTCCTTATCAGCGAAAACTGAGTGCTGTATCCGACAAACTCTTTGATCAGGAAAGCTATTTTAAAACACGTGAGAAAAAAAAGCTCTATAATCCGCTGAAGATATCTGCATGAACCGGTCAGCGAACTACAAGTAGATACCTTGGCATGAAAGAACCTGACCTAACATTGAAACTATTAAGGCTCCTGGGAAAAATTGAACCTTCAAAAAACGAAAAACTCTGGAGTCTTCGGTAACCCCCCCCCCCCCCCCCCCAAGTCAAAAACCAGGGTTAGAGCGAGAACGGCTAACATCTCTACATCCCAAACATCTCAACTGTGGCGGTTTAGAAAAAACAACTACTACTCCAAGAGAACACGTAGCATCACGGATAGGCTATTATTACGTCACAAAAAGAGCGGCCGTTTCAACGGAACAAAATAAATAGATAGCCAATAGTAGTGCATGGGGGAAGTTATTTCTTGGTATTGGAGAAATACATCTACATGTGACTTTGCCCTCGTATTCATTAATATTGACAATATTTTCTACGCCACGAGTCAAAAGCAGTTGAAAACAGAAGCTATGCAGAAAGTTGGAAATCAGAACATGAAATCCGGACTGATAGAAAATCAGGATTTCAAAAGGCGCCTGAATATGGTGGAAAAGTAAACGCCCTATTCACCTACTGGTTAGGTAAAGCATTTTGTCAAAAGAGAAAAAAGAAATGAAAGCCAGTTGAGAACAGTTCAACCATGCAAAAGTAAAACAGTACAGCACGTACAGAAGCTGTATACTTTCTGGGCAACAGAACTCATCAAAAAGCTAACACGTCAAAGGAAAGAGAAGAGCGAACAAAACGTTTAGGAAAACCATAGACGTGTATTATAATATCCCAAACCGTACACTTTTTTTTTTGGTAAGCGTTTTACGGTGCTCGCAACTGCATACGGTCATATGACCGCGCGGGACACATTGAACTTTTTTAGTATGTAGGAATTTATTTTATTTTTTTGCCCGGGTGGCGGCTGAAGCCTACTCTTATCGATTTTAGACCACCAAGGGATCTACTTGCACACGGGCCCTCCGAGAAGGCTAGGTGTTCCTACCTGAAGATCAGGGGTGTGGCTGAAAGTAGGGAAAGACAGCAGTAAGAAGGAGCCAAGGAGCAGCAGTAGAAAGGCTGCAGAAAGAGTCAGGATCCCAGAGGAGGGGGCAAAGGAGGTGAGGGGGTTGGGGTAGAAGGTGGAAACGAAAGCACACAACAGAACATTGCAAGAGAGAAGGAAAGGAGATGAAAGGAGACAATTTAAGAGAAGAAAATGATTCGGTCGCTACCCGGATTCGAACCCGAGACCTTTGAATGAGAGGCCAACACCTTAACCTCTAGGCCACGAGAGCTTCCACGGTAAACTTTGACGTAATTCCGGTTCCAACGTCGAGCAACATTTGACCCAATTAAATGCCCCC
>NW_004797410.1:400647-405091 GCF_000002075.1 Aplysia californica | reverse complement strand
AGATAGGAGGGAGGAGAGGGGGGAGGGGAGGGGAGCTGGTGTGCGTGAGTGAATAAGTGAATGAATTTGTCTGTATGAGTATATTGTGTGTGCATGTATGTATGTATGTGTGTGTGCGCTCGTGCTGCCAGTGTGTCTGAGTGTGTGAGTGCGTGGATGCGTGCACGCTAGCTCAACAATTCTCAGCACAGTTTGTTTGTTTTTTGTTCGTTTGTTTTTTGGTTTTTGTTATTTATTTGGGCGGGTTGGTTTGGGTTTGTTGGTTTTTTTAAAAATCATTTTCTACTGTTAGCGTTAGTGCACATGAAGGAAAGCAGGTTAAGTACAAAGCTGTTCAATATCCTCAGGTATATCTAATCACGATTTTAAAAAAGAGACGCAAGAGAGAGAAAAAAAGATAAAACATACTACAACGGTTAAAACGACAGTTGTTGGGCACTACAGAAACTACAAAAACACAATTAATTAGGCAATAATGAAAAATAAAATCATTCGTGATGTTGATGAGGAGAGGATGATTCCAAATTGCACAGACTGTACGTGTTCTGTTATATGTGTACACTGACATCGTTTACAATTTTATAGACACAAGAACCAAGAAGTCTGAAAAGCTTCGACGTAAAATTCTGAGTGTTCGCAGCAGAACAATTTCTACGTTTCTGAAACCAAGCTTTGCAGTCTTTGCTAAAAAATAAGCTGGTTGGCTATGCATGAGGATCATTGCTTATAAGTTCTAAGATTTACATGGTTTTGTCAACAAAAGAGTCTAAGCTAAATGCAAATGCGGCTTGAGTAATCAAAGACCATGCTTTTACTGTTATTTACTCAATTTACATCTCCCTTTTTAAGCTTTGAAATGAAATGTCAAAAACGATGATTTAAAATTGCGTTAAAAATGCCTTAAAGATTCAGCACACTGCATAAATAAGGTTTATGTATTGTGGATAGGACATGTATGGGATACCTCAACACCACCAGTTAGGAGATCTACAAAATATAAAAAATAGGATCTGGATGTGTTACCATCTGGTGTTTGTTTTGTTGTCTCCATATCTGCCTATACTCTGCACTGCTGCTCATCTTACGGCTCTGTATAAAAATGCCAGTCCAAGGGAAGTATATTTCATTAATATGGGTAGATTGGTAGTCACATTTTAAAAAATAAGGGTTAAACCTTCCCAGTAAGAAATAGTCCAGTAATACATGCTCCTCACAAGTCACACATTTTTTTTTAAAGGGAAAAAAAATCAGTATCAGAGAAATAATATATGGCGAGTATAGGGACAGTTTCATAATTGTGATTTTAGTAAAAGTTTCTCCATCCCTATCTTATTTCGATCTGAAAATAGCAACTGGCTATATACTCTATAGGTCAAATTTTGAGGCATTTTGTTTAGATAACACTTACGAATAAGAGACAAAGCTTTTAAGATCAACTCTCCAAATGAAATGGAGTATTAGTACATTTCAATGCAGTACCTTTCGTAAGAATTATAGCAGGAGAGAGACAAAGTGCTAAGAAGAAAAATATAAAAAGCATACAAATACCAGCAACATGCAAAAAAAAATCCCCAGTTTATAATGAGAAAACAATGAGTCAGTTTGAAACCAGGTGCATTCCCCAGCTCCTAAAAAGAATATATAGCCAATATTGGCTACCTCATAGTTCAAATTTTGATCTCTCATACCAAATATTATTTCACAGAGAACACATAACTAATTTTTTTAAAAATTACAATGATGTAGATAAAAATTCATGTTATGTACATTGTACCAAACACTATATATATTCAAAAAACAAAAAAAAGGTTCATCGGGTGATGCACAAAAACACAAAAATGCATTTCCATAGAACTATATCTGTACACAAAAAAGCATTAATATGTCAGTTGAACTTCCATGGCAAACATGGTAAAAAACATTTTTCAAAAAGGTCAATGGAGCATTACAGATACTTGCCCCATGTACAGATACAATGTCCAAACCATTCATGACAACACACCATTGTGAAAAGATTGAACTTCCAACCCAAGCACAAAACGTGTATCATGAACACAAAATTCACTAACACTTTTTAAAAGAACTAAAACATTTACATACAAATATGTCCAAGGTATTGCATGAAAACATATTACAAAGCATACATAAATTCTGACCATGCATACAAAATAATTATTACATCACATTTTTTCCTGAGGAGGAAACAAGATTGCATACACAGAAAAAAATGGCATTTAGAGAATAAAATATACTCAGTAATAGACATGTGCAAAATAAATCCTGAAATAAAACAAGTCAGCAAAGGGGAAGAACATTTTTAGTAACTCTCTGACAGTCTAAGAAAAAGGAAACCAACAATATAACTACTATAAAGAGCCAGAGGGAAGATTAAAAGACACTGAACTGGGAGAGGGACAAATACACCACTCTGTATTTCCTTATGGAGCAGAACATACATCAGCAAAGGGACGTAACCCTAGCTATGACAAATGCTCAAAGCGATCCATAGAGGTGATGTAGATAATACATAACTGTTGAGAGCAAGAGAGCATTGGAGTGGGTTGTTGATCATCCACAAGACTTTATGGGAGTAGGTGCAAAAGAGGAAATCTCATTTCATTGTTGAATTTTGAAAGACGTTAATCTCAACTGCAAACCCAAACACTTCCAAGATGCACAATCTCAACCAAAGAGGCAATGTGTCATGTTATTTCAAAGGGTGAAGGATCATCAAATCAGGCCAGAAATGATTAGCTAGATGACTCTCAAATGTGTGAGGTTCCAGATTGCTTTTTGCATTGAGCTATAAAAAGGAATATGGTCGTTATCTTTGCAAGATTTTGGGGCGCATCTTATCAATTAAACAAGGAACTTAACACTATGTAATCTTATGATATCAGAACAAAATAAATGTTGCAAATTTGACTTTATCTTTTTAGGCACGAACTTCATACCAAATCTTCGGTTATCTTTCGATAGAAACCCATTAAAAAATTACACCTTGCATAGTTCAATACAGCCATTTTGTATCTTCGTTCGTCCCTAAGCAGGTTAACAGCTCCAATTGATGTCACATAAGCAAAATCTCCATTGACAATTCAAAAGAAATATAGGCTTTTGTTTCACTACATGAGCTCACTTTCCCAAATAAGAGCAGAAGGAAGATCCTTATCTCATTTAGTTGGACTGGGTTTTTTTAAGCACTTCTACATATTCAAATGAAAAAAAGGGGGGTTTCAGCACAATTTAAGAACCTATTTCGGCTTTCTGGTACCGATATGAGTTTCAAACAAAAATATTAACATTTTGCCTAGCATTTAACTCTCACAAACATCAATTATAACCTAAAGGTCAGCAACATTTTCATTCTCCCCATTTTTTTTTCTCGGGGGGAGGGGGATTAACAAAAATGTGGCTTACAAAAATTTTAGAAGACAACTAGCCTGACACATTAGACCAAAAGCATTTAAGGCCACAAGTATGCCTGCCTACAACTTCAAAAGTGTATCTTTTTCCATTTGGGATTTTTTTTTTTGCCCATCTTAGAAGTCTACAGTCAGTTTTACATATCTTCATTTCAGAAAACATTTGGATCGGCATTGAACATCCTTAACCAATCATTTCTGCCCTGCCGGGAGGGGGGGGGGGGAAGAAAAGATCTGGGCTCACAGCAGGAGGTTGGGAGCACTGCTTACTCTACCTGGTCTTGTTCAGCACTGTGGTACCTATCTCTCTGTTGGTAGCGTCGGTTAGGGGAGCGGCGTTGAGGAGAGCGGCGTTCGGGGGAGCGGCGTTGAGGGGAACGTGGTTCTCGAAAGTCTGGAGACTGAAATTGTACTTTGGATGTCTTCCTGTGACCATAATCAGAATATTGATCTTCCTCCGATTGAGAATATTGATACTGGATCTGAAAAGAGTAAATAACAAGCAACTCTTGTTACCGTGGGCTTGATATTAATCGATGCATGATGTATAAAATTATAAGGTACTTTGGTGTGTTTAGAACAGCTATATAACACACACAATAGGTTTAACTGATTTTTCTGCTTCACCATAGCTTCCTACTTAATACCAAAATGTCTTTCATCAACAGTGCCAGAGGTACATTCATAGCACTGGTGTTTTTCTCTAACCACATGAGTGGAAGAAATAACTCCACACAAATTTTGTATTTAAACCATTGCCGAGGTCAATGACTGATCCCACAAGTAAAATCAGGAGTCAGCTAGCACAATAAATAGTATAAAAGTACTCTGAACCAACTTTTGCGTCTTTTCTCGTCATTAAAATCAGTCGAGTTTTTTTTTTTTTCAGCCTGTTCCAAAAATTTCAAGAAACCTGTCACACAGGTAGTGCATAACACCTTCACCATTTCGCTACCCTAGAATTACAAAGTTTTATCCACTCAGTACCTAGTTTTGAGAAATTTGACGTTAAAAAATTT
>NW_004797410.1:395003-400547 GCF_000002075.1 Aplysia californica | reverse complement strand
TTTTTTTTCTCGGGGGGGAGGGGGATTAACAAAAATGTGGCTTACAAAAATTTTAGAAGACAACTAGCCTGACACATTAGACCAAAAGAGTTAAGGCCACAAGTATGCCTGCCTACAGCTTCAAAAGTGTATCTTTTTCCATTCGGGATTTTTTTTTAGCCCATCTTAGAAATCTACAGTCAGTTTTACATATCTTCATTTCAGAAAACATTTGGATCGGCATTGAACATCCTTAACCAATCATTTCTGCCCTGCCGGGAGGGGGGAAGGGGGGAAGAAAAGATCTGGGCTCACAGCAGGAGGTTGGGAGCACTGCTTACTCTACCTGGTCTTGTTCAGCACTGTGGTACCTATCTCTCTGTTGGTAGCGTCGGTTAGGGGAGCGTCGTTGAGGAGAGCGGCGTTCGGGGGAGCGGCGTTGAGGGGAACGTGGTTCTCGAAAGTCTGGAGACTGAAATTGTACTTTGGATGTCTTCCTGTGACCATAATCAGAATATTGATCTTCTTCTGATTGAGAATATTGATACTGGATCTGAAAAGAGTAAATAACAAGCAACTCTTGTTACCGTGGGCTTGATATTAATCAATGCATGATGTATAAAATTATAAGATACTTTGGTGTGTTTAGAACAGCTATATAACAAACACAATAGGTTTAACTGATTTTTCTGCTTCACCATAGCTTCCTACTTGATACCATAATGTCTTTCACCAACAGTGCCAGAGGTATATTCATAGCAATGATGTTTTTCTCTAACCAGGTGAGTGGAAGAAATAACTCAACACTAATTTTGTATTTAAACCATTGCCGAGGTCAATGACTGATCCCTTAAGTAAAATCAGGAGTCAGCTAGCACAATAAATAGTATAAAAGTACACTGAAGTAAACCTTTGTGTCTTTTCTCGTCATTGAAATCAGTCGAGGTTTTTTTTTCTGCCTGTTCCAAAAATTTCAAGAAACCTGTCACACAGGTAGTGCATAACACCTTCACTATTTCGGTACCCTAGAATTACAAAGTTTTATCCACTCAGTACCTAGTTTTGAGAAATTTGACGTTAAAAAATTTTGAGTTTCACATCTTGTCAAGCTTTTAGGAATGCAATTCTTTAAATATCTTGACAACGAATCTGAATAATCTTACGATTTTAAAAGAGCAGATAGACCATTTGGTGTTTGACCTTATGGTTTAAGTAACTCAAAAAGGCCAAAAATGTCATATAGAACTTTGCAATTCTGAGGTAGCAATTTCTCTTCAAACACATTGCTATAAAGTAAGTACCTGTCGGCCTTGATCATTGTCGTACTGCTTCTCCTCCCTATATAGTGGCTCCTGTGGTGGTGGTGGCGGTTGTCTCTGTTGAGGAGCCCCAGCTCTCTGTTTCTCTTTCTCCATTATCTCAGGCACTTTCTCTGGTGGGACACCCATCTCCTGAATCAGAAGCAGGCGTTTCTTCTCCTCTTGTTGCTGTTCAGACATAAGATATGCCTTAAGATTAGTCGGGGTTAAGGTTTAAGTTAAACAGAGGTTTGGCGAGCAAGCTTTGTAAGATTTCTGAGCTGATCTGATCATGACGATGTGACCAGTACAAGAAATGATTTGGGTGCCCCAGTGGTTAAGTGAGTAGTGAGTTTAGACTCAAGAGTAAAGTTAAGCAAGTGTTGGTGACGCGAGCATCACATGGGTGGTCACTGGGATGTGTCCTTAAGCAAGGCACGACAACCCTAGCTCAAGAAACAGGGCACTGCACAGTGACGACCAGCAATGGCATGGTTGTGAAATTAGTCTGTGTTGGTGTGATATTGCTTATTCCTGTACATATTTATGTATGGTTATGAGTTTATGTATGTATGTATGTTTGTCATTGTAAACCAAATTGCCCTTCTGAGATCAATGAAAATGTAATTCATTTATTATAATTTATAAATATATAACATATACAAAAGTTGTACAAACACTTTTAGAAAAGGAATCTTTTTTAATTAATACAGAATTCTTTATTAAATGCACCTGTATATTTCTCTCACTTGCAGAAAATTCTCCAAAATGTTCCTTACAGACGATGTAAAAATGCCTGTACCTTTACTTGAAAAGTTACCTAAACAATTTATTTCATGTACCAACTGACACCTACCCTTTGAAGCATTTCTCTGTACTGCCTCTGCTCCAGCTCTTTCTGCCTTCTTTTCTCATATTCTCCAACAGGTAATCCTAGATTATCTTGAGGGGTATGCTCTCTTCTATTCCGATGCTTTTCATCCATCTGCACACAAACAACAAGTCACAATATTTTGATTTTAAAACTCACAATTTGTTTGTATGGGCAAATAGAAGCAAACCGACACAAAGTCACAATATTTTGTAACTTAAAACACAAAACAAAAGCCAGAAATAGTACTGAATATGAATAGTAAGGGCAAGTCTATACTTAGCCACACTGTGAAAACCAAAGACGATATGTTATGCTCAAAAGTTTTAACTATGAGGGAACAATCAACCAAGAGAGGTTACTTACGACCATGAACAGCTACTTATTGCCAAAAGCAGTAGTTACAAATCACCATGACCTATTGCCATGAGAGGTTTCTTATTACAAGGTGGCTCTTTCAAGACCCAGTTGTGAAAACAGAGCTGTAAAACTATTGCCACCAATTGCTACTTGCAACGAAGCTTCATGTTACCCTTTCTTTTCCCCACAAAAAAATACTTATTACCGTGAACCGATTTCCATGACAGCCTATTTGTTACCATAAGTGGCTACATGTCATCTCGACTTATTGCCAAAAGTGTTCACATATTACCATGACTTGATACTACAGTAGCTATCTATTTTTTAGAAGAGCTAGACATCAAGAATGCTTACTCACTACAAATATGAACTAAGCATCATCTCCTCATTGTTTACATCAACCACATCTCCACTGCTTAGTGAAAGACTTCGCTATATGCCATTATGAAAAGTGACCTAAGCTATGAAAGAGTTTCGAATACTGAGCAGTCGATCTGTAGATTATATAGAACTGGATAAGTCTGTGAAAGTATAAAACTAACACAGTGAGGTCGCTCATAATTCTGAGTAAGCATTTATTTGAGAAAGGTTTGTTGTAAATTCTTACCTGTGCTTTGACTTGATTGTATTCCCTTTTTCGCTCTTCCTCTAAAATCCTGAGTCTTTCTTTATCTTGTTCTGCACGATCAAACGGTATAATCTTGGGCTCATCAATTTCTTTTTCTTTTTCTCTAGCTCTTCCATGTTCCTGAAAATAGTAATGAGAACAATGGATTTTTAAGAATTTTTAAAATAATAACCAAAGCAAGATGAAAAACAATAGTTGAATTTACCATGAGATCTGTTTATGACTGTAAGCAGGGGTCAGATAGTCTGCTGACCAGCAGAAATTATGTGCCTCTTAAAATAGATAATTCTACTGTCTTTCAGAAGTTAGTTTCTAGTAACCCCCAGCCAAGCTGTAGTGCAATTAAGTAGCTAGAAGTTCATAGACTCAGTAAAGGTGATGTAAAGCTAATCCAAAACAAGATAACAAACAGGGAAACAAAATGATGGACTGGAAAACTTCAACTGAAATGAACCTATCACCCAAAAGAATCACTATGAAGTCAGGGAGAGTCTTCTGTCAGAAAGGACATTGGACTATAAAGCATTACTTTAATGCTAAACATCCAAATTCTACTACACACCTTAGCTCGGAGCAGATCGTTGTACTCTTTGCGCCTCTCTTCTGCCAGCTGTTTCTTCACTTCCTGGTAGTTGTACTTCTGAGCTGTGACATCCACTATCGGATTACGTCTAGCATTTGCCTGATTATCATTTTGTCTTTGATGGGTCTGTCCTGGCCCCTGAAATATGGAGGTGAACTTGTATTTGTATGAAGGGAACAAATAGAGAAAATGGAAGAATAAGTATTACTTCTTGAAAACAATTGGGCACTATGGTGTCCTTTTATTTTTTTTCTAATGATCACTCCATCCTTGATTCAGAGAGACAGAAAAGGCTAGAGCCCACATCCCATGATTCAAATAGGCTGGAGTGAGAGGGGGGGGAGAGAGGAGGAGAGAGAAGGTTAGTGGGGGAGAAGGGGGGAGAGGGCTGAGGCGGGGCAGGGGAATGCCACATTGGAATTTAAATAGAGACAATATTTACCTGTTTCCCTTTCTGTGTTTCCATGTACTGGAGATAATCTTGTTGTCTTTCCCTGTCATAAGTTTTCCTTTGTTCATCATACTGTCCAACATTTAATGTACCACCACCGACAAGCAACCGACTATCTGCTCTCTGTGGATATGAATGAGCAACATGGTCAAATAAAAGATTCTCACGAGATAAAAACAGCAGCAACAAGAACCACAACAACAGCAAAAGTACCAAGAAAAGGAATTTTTGTTTATTGAAGAGCACACAAAATTTCAAAAGGACAAAATGAAGATGGAAAAATAAAGTTGAGAAAGAGAATAAAATACAGAAAATTAAGAAAATTAAGAAAATTAAGAAAATAGAGGAGGAGGAAGGAGAACAACTTGAAGAGGATGAAGAACATGAAAAAGAATAAAAAGAACGAGAAGAACACATTGGAATAACCCCTTTTCAACACTAGAAGTTTACTCAAGAGGTGGCACTTTCAAAGTGTAATGTCCATCTCTGATAGAACCCACCATTGCAGGTGGAAAGCACTGAAGACTTTCCAAACACACAGGTTAAAGAATTTACTGGTATTCGAACTTGGGATATCCGCACTATAGTCCAATATACCAACTGAGATAACAGCACATCCATCAACAAAATCAACCATTTGCTCAAGACACGACAACACCCTCATGACAGCTTGCCCGATTGGGTACTCATCATCAAGTGCACAATCTGTGACAGACCGGCGATCATGGTTCGCCACTTATTCCTTTATCCAGATGCTCTATAAAAAAAAGTTATACGTATATATTATCCTGATTTTTCCTCATCACTCATATCTGTTTAGACTTTCCAAGTAAGTTGATCTGGGTCTACCCCTACCTTGTTCGCTTTAAATTTTAAAAGTGAAAGAAAGATATTCAAGGCATGAGTGTCTATTCAAGTGTCCCAGAAACTGCATTTGTTTCTTCCTAATTGTTTTGTTGGGTTTTTTTGGTTTTTTAATCATCGAGCAGCCCACTTGGGCTTCTTCACGTACTAACTCATATGACTTCCTTTCCTTGATTAGGGGCTACTGAACAATGAAAGCGATTGCAAGCACAGTGTGTTCCATTGTTTCACATTGTTACAAGTGTTCTAGGTTTTGTGGACAGATATGTTTATTTATTGGGGGGGGAAACCATTACATATAACAAAAACTAAAGGTGATTTTTCTCGATAAGGGGGGTGGGGTGTTAAACAGGGTGCGGAGTAAAAGCATTGAGTATAACCAAAGATGTATCGCAAGGAGAGGATGAGAGAGAAAGAGAGATAGAAACAGAAACACACACACACACACACACACACACACACACACACAACACACAACACACACACACACAACAAACACACACACACACA
>NW_004797410.1:387545-393672 GCF_000002075.1 Aplysia californica | reverse complement strand
GGAGGGCCCGTGTGCAAGTTGCGCACGTTAAAGTTCCCTTGGTGGTCTAAAATCGATAAGAGTAGGCTTCGGCCGCCACCCGGGCAAAATTTAAAATTTTCTACCAACTGAAAATATTAGGTGTGTCCCGCGCGCTCATATGACCTTATGCAGTTGCGAGTGCCGTAAAACACTTACCAGAAAAAAAGAAAGAAAAAAAGGTCAGCGAGTGATTTGTTGTGCACCCTCTAATTCGCCCACTGTCCACCAGGCGCAATCCGTTACCGGCACTGAACGTTTAACTGGGGTGTAAACGTCGGCAAGAGGAAATTACGACTGCAGTCTGTACTGTGGCTGGGAGTGTGTGCCATAAAAGTATTGATCTCGGATTGCTGGTTTTGATTTTGGATTTGTGTTGGATTCTTGCTTTTTTTTTTGTTGTTGTTGTTGTTGATGCTATTTTCGTATCGTCCAACTTGTTTTTTCTTAATTCCTTCATGGCACTGGGTTCAAGACCTAAAGACAAAGCGGACAGCTCTATAACTTAACCAATACAATTCCGCGATGCACAAGTGTACAACAAATGCACAGCCGGTAATTGTAGGCGTTTTATGCTCCCAACGGCACCATTTACATTGTGGATCATTTAAGAGGCGGGCTGCTTCGACACTGTCAGGGCCAACCCGGGATGAGAGAGATACAACGTCCTAGCAGATACACGGATATGTGCCATTTTTTATTTTAAAACCCTCGACTTAAGTGGGCAGAGAGCCTTGAAAACTTCGCGAAGAACTCGATTTCAAAAACACTCCCTTTGTAACGTAGCTCAGCCCATTGCAGTTTAGACATGTGAACCCGTCAGAAACAAACCATTGGTCTGGGAGTGACTATCATCACGTGATCACAATTTCAAGAGACCAGCATTAAGTCGTGGGATCGTTCAGATTAGAAGATCCCCACAGTACTTTTCTTTATTTTGCCACGCTTTCCCTGTTGAAAAGGTGCGCCATAGCTCAGTTGGTATTCTGTAGAACTACGGGGCGGACAACCCTTGTTTCAATCCCCAGAGCAGCGATTATGATCTCCAGTCTTTTATGGGTTGTTGGGTTTTTTTCGGGGAAGGGGGGGGGGATTGGAAACCTCTCTGTCTATTTGGTTGAATTATATTGGAGATGGACATTAAATCACGAGGTCTGCCTCCTTAATAAACTTACACTTACAGCTATGAAAGGCGCGACACTACATGAATTGTGCGTACAAAAACATGTTGCATAATTCGGGAACGACGACCTACCAGCCCCATCCCACCCTACAATTCTTGCATATTCAGAACGTTATTGAGACAACACCCGTTGCCACATGGTGTGAAAATGTTAGTTTTAGTTCACAAAGAGGTGAAATACTGCACGTTCAGTTCAGCAAACCTGCTTTCCACCACGAATACGATGCGTTTACAATTAGGTCTCAAGATACATGTATCAAAATAGATCTTGCGCCACGGAGGCATCCAAGACGGAGAAGAATAACCTGAACCATAAATTATAAGCTATTACGTGTATTAGAGGCACCAGCTACCCATGTCTAGGTGCAGTTTTAGCCTCTTCTTCCTCTATCTGTCAGTGTATGTTTATCATTGTAAGTTTGATTTGCCTACACTTCTTTTACCAATTACTGAAATCGAGTCACCACTCCCTTCTCCCCCACCACACCCCCTCCTTTTCGTCAAGGTGAAGAACAACAAATACTTTTATTGGCTCTGCAGGGGATTTCCTTGTGGAACTACGTCACGGAAATCACGATTATATTAATTCTATTCTTCTTGTTCTGTCTTTGCATTTCCGCACAGTGGTATCGGGTGCACACAACATAACATGAGCACCAGTGAAATTCCAAAGACTAAACTAATCAGCTGTTCGTAAACATGAAGATTAGGAACTTCGCTGTGACCGCGCGGAGTAGTCTACATTGTACATTTCGACACTATAAGGGTTGGACTCCGGCCAAAGCTGCCACCAGGCATTGCTCTGTTTTTACCGGGCGGGGGGTGGGGTGTAAAGGTAATCTCAAGTTCATTAATTCCAAATGAAAAGAGCTATGCGTAAGACTAGACCAATAGCATAATGAAGCCTGTTCCACCTGATCGCACACCCAAATGAGGCAATTATGCCAACCCGTACGGCTATCGACCCAAATTTCAGTCAGAGCTTCAGGCGGCAAAGGGCCCTCATACTCAGAGTGGAGAATCTGAATGATTGGTTAGCAAGACCATAGACATTCAGTTTACAAGTGCACGTTAGTTACAGACAAAGAAGAAAACAACATTAGGCATGTTGCAGTTAGACTACAGCGCTAACTACAGTCGTGAAAAAAAAAATTTTTCAAGCCACTAGTTGGAACTCAAAAGAAAATCTGCAGGTTCTTGAGTTGGGGTTAATTATTGAAAACAATTAAACTTGTCGCTGCGCTACATGCAAACAAGAAAAACCAGAGTGTGCATGTTAAGGTAATCTGAAATTCCAGTGCTTTTCAGTTCTTTGGCAAATCAAACATCCTAGATCTAGCAAACATCACAAGTTGGTAGCAAACTTTCTTCAGAGAGTTCATTTATAACACCACATAATATGACTTTACTAGTGTTTTACTAGACATTTTAGCTCTCTAAATTGAACTCGGGAATTTTTTGATGACTTCGTTTGATTCCTTTTAATTCACTGATAAAAAAAAAAAAAACAAAGGATACATTAACTGAGTTACAGCAATCATCACACTCAATTTTGGGACACTCGTCAGGCATGATTCACACACACTATTGATTCTAACTATTTCCAAAGACCACATTAGATCCCATTGGGTGTTAAAGATTCCAATTGGGCACAGTTAACAGTTATCCACAACTCTTTTTTTTTTCGTTTAAAAAAGTAGTGTTGGCTGGCACACCATGAGACACACTCACCTGTTGGGCGTACTGTGGGGTGTCGCCTCCAGCACGGTCTGTCCATTTCCTCCTGCGGTGGTCATCGTGTCCAGGAGCAGGTCCATCGTTCGGACGATCCACCCCCTAGAATGCGTCCATTCACACACTCATGCAAAGCCATAACAACGTCAAACAAAGAAAAAGCCCGCAGTGTCCGTAGTAGTTTGGCGAGACTTTCGCCCACATCCATTGCAACGGAGCATGATACACTATACAACAAAGCAGGGACGTGGGTAGCTGGCGGGTGCTCTGGTGTGGTTTGCTCTCTATTTCCTATCAAACAGCCATCGTCCCTATCTTTCCTTTTTCTCTTTTATGTTTGTTACTCCCATGTGACACCTCTAATCTTCGGGACATTTATCATTTAACTGTGTTGCAAGTGCTGTAAAACTCTTACTGACCTAAAAAAAAAAAAAAGAAACGAAGCAGGGACGTTTCATTCTGGTTGTTTCCCTTCTGCATAATGTGTTGACACTTCAATTTGAACATGAAGCACTACTTAAAACTTCATGTGAGGAAATATTCCACAAAAGTCGAGAGACAATGCTCAAGACCCGATTCAGATTCGAACCTCGAACGTCCATGTCTTGTCAAGTTCATGGCCAACTGCCAGAGATGAATATGTATTCTTCCCACACCTCTCACTGACATTAGGAGCAAATTGTGATTACATGAAGCTAACGTTGCATTTGTTTCAAATGAAGGCGTTTTATGCCTCTGTTGACATAACGTAGACCAATAAGGAGGCCGGCTTCGACCCTGCCTATCACAACCAAACTGGACTGAGAGGAATACACCATCTTGCTAGAAAGACAGAGGAACTCATAAAATGTCTCCCTGCAGGAGAAGGGAACTTAGGTCTTCTGTGTGCGATGGTGTGGCGCCTAACCGCTACACCACAGACGCCAGTCAACCTAACTAACAGGTACAATATCAAATATGTTCAACGATAGAGTGGCAAAATTTACAGTACATTACATCCCAGAGGGAAAACTGCTGTCTACGATGAAAATACATGTACAATAGTTTCTAGAAGAATCGTATTTAAAAAATGTTATTAAACAACAGGCACACGGCATGGAAATATACACGCATATTTTAAATACATAATTTACACGTCGCTTTCGAAGAAAGCATGGTCAATCAGAAGAAAAAAATACTAAGCACACAAAGACTCCATACTCCAGTTATGCCAACAAAAAAAATATTTCACGGTGTGGTGAAAATCAAAGAGCAAATTTTAGCAGCAACAATCCGGTCACAGAATCGGGTACCCCCTTGGCATAGAGTGTATCAAAGAAAAGTGACATTAAAGCACTCACGTGATTGTAAAAGAAAAACTTCTGCCGCGGAAAATACAGCTTTTTAAAAAGTAATCTATAGCTAAGAAGCAACAACAAAAAAGTGCTAACAGAATATCACTCACACTAGCAAAAACATTTTGTATTAATTAACATCGCAAAGAGATAAATCCAACGATGGGAAAAGTCGTTTTTGTTGCTGTTATAAGAAATGGTACGGGTTGCTGTTTACCTCCACGCCTAATATTTAATAGAGGCAGGAAAACAATTTGTGTTTGGCAAAACGGTTCCACGACAAGTGACGGAAATATTATTTCAGTGAAACTGATTTTTTAAAATTATTAATATACCAAAAAAAACACGTATTAGTAACCAGTGGGTGAAAGTGAATGTGTCTGGAAATGTTGTGCGTGTGTTTTGGAGGGGGGTGGGGTGCTCTCAAGTTTGAATCAACACAACACTGTTTTTATAAGAAATTGAAAGTCAACTAAACGCATTTGACATAGCTCGCAGTTTGCAATGGAAGTTCATACATTAAAAATTCACAAAACACTGCGAAAATAACAATAAACATAATACATAATAAAGGTAACAACTATGACAGTCAATAATAGCTTTCTACACCCAGTGTCGTTTTTCATGACACATTTGTTTTCTTTGGCGTGACCCTGTTGGACATTAAACAGATCAAAGTGGGTGTTTTAGAGCATTCAACGGTGGAAAACTAGACATCACATTGCAGTTGCAAGCAACCGGACACTTGTTTATGAATTCAACAGAAACAAAAGAAAAACGATTCTAGTTTTTGAATAGGCAATAGCAGCAGTTCTGTACCAACGATGACGCAACACAGTTGTTTGGACATTGTCGAACCACCATACAATAAATTTCATTGCATAACCCTGGTTAACTTTCTTGACTCATTGTTTTCTCTTTACCATTCCCACACCGAAAAAAAATATATAAAGAAGTGAAAAGAACAATAGAAGAAACATTCTTTAAAACACAGAATAAGCTTAATCACGACAGTATTATTCAATTAATACATGATTATTAACACTAGCAGCCATTATTTTCCTTTCAGTTTGAGTCTGCTGGAACTATAACGGATTGTCCTTCTGTACTCGAAGTAATTATAGAGTCTAAAGCAGAATCTTAATTTAAAGAAACAACACATTTTTAATATAAAGTAAGAAATTAAATAACAATACATGTACAGTCAAGAAAAGGCAAATGTAAAGTAAATTGTACGATATACATCCAGGTGGAAATGAAAATTATTATTGAAGAATTGAACGAGATCCACAGAGTGAACAACACACGTACATTATTATGTAGATCTGAAGAAACCACAGCAGTAAAGGGAACAAGAGGCGGTCAAACACACACCCCAACAGTGGGTTAGTTCAAACGAATAGTGAGGAGTGAGGTGAAGTGAGGAGGGACTGACTGACCTCCCAACACTAGCTTAACTCCCCACCCCACACCTCCCCCACCCACAATAATATCATGTCAGCGTATTATTATACGGTGCCTATGTCCCCACCGTGCGTGTTGATCTTTTGGACTGTCGCGCAGAGCAACTCGCACAGAAAGCCCCCCCCCCTTACGTAGTGTGGGCCTCCAATTCAAGGGTCGTTTGACTTCGGTGACTCAATGGAAGGAACTGTATTGAGCGCTTCATAGGTTTTCCGTAATTATGTACATATATGAGCACGCTAATAGTCCACGTGTCGATCATGTTTGGTGCTTGTCAACGAAGGAATGAAGATCACATATTCACATTTTGGTAATGTATAAAAAATGTGAGTGTATGGACCTGTATCTCTCTCTCTCTCTCTCTCTCTCTCTCTCTCTCTCTCTCTCTCTCTCA
>NW_004797410.1:384305-385524 GCF_000002075.1 Aplysia californica | reverse complement strand
TTCTTCTTCTTCTTCTTCTTCTTCTTCTTCTTCTTCTTCTTCTTCTTCTGCGTTATTTGAGTAACCGGACGTTACTTCTCAGAGCTTTCTGCAATAACACTCACTCTCTTGTTATTCTTCTTGCTGGGGTTGTTATTATAGGACAGAAATATACTGCTAAATAGGCATGATTATGGTACCTTACTTCCAATCAACTACCCGCTATTGTATAGATTAAAGGGGGGGGGCTACACCTGAAGGTTATCTCGCTTATTAGCAGGTCAAATTTTACCCAATTTCACACATATAATAAACATAGTAAGGAGTTTAAAATCCACAATCAGTTTAAAATCCACAATCAACTTTGAGAAAAAAGTTTTGTGCCCATGGCCACGGCGGCCATGTTGGAGGTTATTGACATGACTTACGTAATGAATACCGCACTTATTTTTCATGGAAATAGATTGGGTTGGTTTTGTTGATTTTTTGCAAACATGTTAACAAACATTAGAATTACAAATTTTTCTGTTGAATTTTTTTCTAAACAAATTATAAGATTTTTAATTAATTTTTTCGTGAGGTAGTATTCAAGTTGGCAAGAAATCCGTGAAAATCCGCACTCCAAACATCACCAAGAAAAATCTATTCCATAAATATATCAAAAATTCAACATACACATATTTAGTATTACATCTTCTCTTCATTCCGCGAAAATTACATGAAGATTGGATGAAAAATGGTGAAGTTATTCCCCAAAAAAAGTATAGACTCTATAGAAAAATCGCATTTTGAGAAAATGGGCGATAAAGAATTTTTTTTTCAATTGATTTTAAGAGGAAATGGTGGGGACAAACGTAACCGGTATAGGAAGAAATATGGCTTTTGGGGGTTCTAATGCTATGAAATAGTTGTAGATAAGGATAAAGAAGCTAAAAATGTCTTTAACTCAAAATTCTTAATTTTCAGCTGAATCAGGATTTTTGAGGTGAAGCCGCCCCCTCCCTTAAGACCAAGAAAGCACTGCGGAGTAGTGTTGTTGCTTTTTGTTTTGTTTTGTTGGGTTTTTTTATGTTAATGGGTCAATAATATACCTCAAGACATACTCTCACTCTCTGTCTCTCTCTTTCTCTAGAGAGAGATAAATATATCCCTCTCTCCCTCTTTCTCCTCTCTCTCTTTCTCCTCTCTCTCTTTCTCCCCAATCGCTCTCTCTCTCTTTCTCTTTCTCTCTCTCTCTCTC
>NW_004797410.1:381560-383424 GCF_000002075.1 Aplysia californica | reverse complement strand
CTCTCTCTCTCTCTCTCTCTCTCTCTCTCTCTCAGGCAGAGTAGGCTGATGACTAGGCCCCCCTTAAGGGGACAAGGTGTAAAACATTCCAATTGGAGGAGTGACGAGAAAACCCCGAATCTCACACTGACTCAAACTGCTTGGTGTTGTCCGAGTTAATCCATTAAAAATGCCAAAGCAAAGAGGCCAAAAGAAAATAATATAAATCCAATTGAAGCCCCCAGCTACAGGGGCGTGATCGGCACGTTCTGATTCCAGGACAAGGATGGTAAAACCACGACAGTCACATCAGATGGATACCTCACAGGGCTGAGAAAGTTTTGTAGACGTTAGGGGAGGGGGTGTTATTCTGGTTCCAGTAAGATGGGTCCACACCAAGGAGCTTCTCCTTGGTCCACACCCCACACGTCAAGAGTGGCTCTTGTGTAGTTGTAAGAAATGTATAGGGAACGTCTTACTATCCGAAAGTTTTCACATGAATGGTCACCACATTCTCCCTAACTCGAGTCCTTTCAATTAATACATTTGGGTTTTTTATGGGCAAGGTCTACGGAAACAACCCACAAACAATCTTATTTTACTTTACTTTTACTTTTATCCACCGCCAATACCCTTTTGGGTGTCGCGGGAAAAAAAGAGACGTCTCTCTGCCACCAGCCGGAGAGCTTGGGTAAGGGGGATGCCATGAGCTGTTAGGGTTTCCCTGACTCCATCTATCCAGGTCTTTCTCCGTCGCCCTCTTGCCTTGTTGCCATTGAATTGTTTTATTTAGGCACGTTGTGCTAGATGGTGTGTTGGTAATCGCAGGAGATATCCGAACCATTTGATTCTTTGGTTTTGGATGTGATGAATGACATCATTTGTGCCCACCATTTCTTTGACAACAGAGTTTCTAATTTTTGTCTCGCCTGCCTGGTCTTGTATACTACTTTCCTAAGAAATAATATTCCACATGTTGTAATTCTTTGCTCCAATGTCTTGTTCGTGGTCCATGTTTGGTATTGATAGGTGAGTGTTGGGATGAATATGGTGTTGACCATTTTCAGTTTTGTTGTCATGGGGATATTACGATGTTTCAGTAATGGAACAAGCTGGTAACTAACATTATTGGCATTTCGTACTCGTGTTTTAATTTCTCTGTTCAGTCGCCCTTCCTCTGTGAACATACTTCCAAAGTACTTAAATCCTTGGACCTGCCCGAGACTGTTGTTGACGTGTATCCTGAGTGGTCCAGGATTTCCGCTTACTTTCATTGTCTCTGTTTTGTTGATGTTGATCTTCATGTCGTAGTAGTTACATTCTTTGTTTAATCTTGTGGTGTGTTGTTGGAGACTGTTCATCTTTGTGTGCCAGGCTTTGGTCGTCAGCGAAGAGTAATTCATTTAGGACGTCTGGTTCTGTGTTGAACTCTTTTTGTAATTCTATCCATATATATGATAAATAGGTAGTGGTGATAGGATACAACCTTGTCTTACTCCGGACGTTATCCCAAACCATTCTGTGGGTCCCTCTGACGTTCCAACTGTACTTATGCAGTTTTCGTAAATGGCGCGGATGTTATAAAGAAGTTGCCCTCTTACAGTGCAGTTTTCGAGTTCTTTCCACAGCTTGTTTTTATTCACTCTGTCAAATGCTTTCTTCTGGTCGACAAATACTATGTTTAGTTCCCAGTTGTGTTCTATTGCCCTTTCGCACATTTGTCGTAGGGCAAATATTGCGTCTGTGTATCCTCTTCCCTTTCTAAATTCCATTTGGGCCTCATTCAAAAATGGTTCAACCTTGTGTCTTGTTCGCCATTCCAATATCTTGGCGAACATCTTGCCCACATGGCTTAGCAGTGAAATGCCTCTATACATTCAACAGT
>NW_004797410.1:378390-380532 GCF_000002075.1 Aplysia californica | reverse complement strand
TTTAATTTTAGACCACCAAGGGATGATCTATAACGTGCACAACTTGCACACTTGTAGATCTTTCCTACCACAAGATCAGGGGTGTGGCTAAAAGACAGCAGTAAGGAGCCAAGGAGTAGCAGTAGAAAGGCTGCAGAAAGAGTCAGGAGCCCAGAGGAGGGGGCAAAGGAGGTGAGGAGGTGGGGGCAGAAAGTGGAGACGAAAGCAGACGACAGAACATTGCTAGAGAGCAGTAAAGGGGGTGAAAGGAGACAATTTTAGAGAAGAAAACGTTTCGGTCCCTACCCGGATTCGAACCTGGGACCTTTGAATGAGAGGTGAACACCTTAACCTCTAGGCCATGAGAGCCCCCTGGTCCTCTTTTTTCAGACACCCGATACTACAGAAAGTACAAGCTACAGAGTAAAAGATCGCATAGAAACATTGCTGTTATACCTACCAGATAGCGCCCATTTACAGGATGGGAAGGGACAAAAAAGCAAAATAACGATTGGAGAAAACCAACATCGTCTTTGTTACGTTAAGACAATGAGTTTTATTTCTTGAAAAATCAAACAGGTATAATTGCAGTGAGACACTATGAAGTAACGCTAAGCTTAAATACTATCCGCATTCCTTATTCATACTTCATTAATAATCAGCTTTGTAGCGCGGATTGTCAGGGTGTTGCTCTTGTTGTGGTCTCTGTCTTCTTCTCTTACCCCTGCTAGAGCCAAGGGAGTAACTGACTGTAAGACTTTCATCTCACAGTGCAGTTAATTTTACGTAAATGACCTTTTATCTGCACAGAACGTAGAATTGTCCTTTGCCGGACAGGCAACCTTGTGCCGTTTTCGAAGGAACTCTTGATATACTGACAAGAGAGGCTTCAGCTTTTGGATAGTGGAAATTAATTTTGAACTTTGCCTGGACAACGACCCGAGGGACCTACTCTTTTCGATTTTAAAACATCAAAGCGATCTTTAACGAGCAAAACTTTCACAAGAGACCTCCTTATTTCTTAGCCCTTATCCGAGGAGAGTAGGTGCTATATATTACCTACACTAAAAACAGGGAGTGTATAATTAGTAGAAAAAATAAGACCCCAAAAAAACGACGCTGGTGGGGCCAGAACTCCAGACCTCCTGGTCGACAGGCGAATTTCTGCAGCCTTTCTCCTGCTACTCCCTGGCTCCTTCTTACTGCTGTCTTTAAGCCACATCCCTGATCTTGTGGTAGGAAAGATCTACACCTAGCCTTCTCGGACAAGTGCGAAAAATCTCGGAGGTCCCGTGTGCAAGTTGCAAATGTTAAAGGGACCTTAGTGGACCAAAATCGATAAGAGTAGGCCTCGGCCGCCACTCCGGCAAAATTCAAAATGTCTTACCATTTGAAAATGTTTAATGTGTCCCGCGCGCTCATATGACCTTATGCAGTTGCAAGCGCCGTAAAGCACTTACCAAAAAAAACAAAAAACAAAACATTACAGGCGAACACATATACTTGTTGAACTACTTAACTGAGCCCTCCTATGAGGCCTCTTTTATATCCTGTTCATTATATTATTCTCTTCTTTACTTTATTGTTTGCTTTTCCTTCGCGTTAACAGCAGCAATAACAACACGTTCGGGTTAAAGTGGAAGACCGTGTACCAAGCGTAACCGAGGAGCACTCCAGCCTCTTCCAACAAAAGAAAGCTATCAACGTAATCAAGCTGTCGATATTCTGAGATCAATGAGACCTTTCTTCCCACCAACTTGGCAAATACTGGAAGTCGTCCGATGCCTTCCCTCGTGAAAAAAAGGCATGCCACTTTTCTGGGCATTTCCTTGTCGCACAAGTACGGCCAAATTATGAGAAATGTTAAAGTCAGTAATGACTATCACTTAAAAGGCAGGGAGCGGCGTTTGCACATTAAAAGACGTGGGATTCTAGCACGGGTTACTCTTTTTTTATCCAGGGGGCAGGCCTATACAGAATGCGTGTGACTTTCCCTCCCATTATCTACTTCATTAAGGTCCATTAGCAAATTTTGAGAAGAACTCTACAAAGAGCCATGGATTTTTGTATCTTACAATGTCTTATTTTTTATTCTTTTAAGAGGGCAGTAGCTGTTCTGAATTAAATTACCTTTTAACAATAAGGTAGGAGGAGGAGGAGGAG
>NW_004797410.1:375905-377971 GCF_000002075.1 Aplysia californica | reverse complement strand
CAGGGGGCAAAGTATACCGGGGGGCGCCCGCTCTAAAGCAAACATGACTGTACATTGTATTTGAAAGCAATACACTTATTTTCCCACCAATTTTTGGAGGGGGGGGGGGTAAGAATCTTTTTGGTGGTGGTGGTGGGTTTTTTGTTCCGTTGTAATTGATTTGTTGTTGGGGTTTTCTTGGGGGGGGGGGGGGTGTTTGGTTGGGTCGTCTGTTGGGTTTTTTGTTTGTTTGTTCGGGTTTGTTTTTGGTTTGTTGTTTGTTTGTTTTTTGTTGTTGTTTTTTGTTTCTTTTTATTTATTTTGGGAGGGGGGGGGGCATAGGCACGTACAGCATTTCATAAAATTTTCACTTCATGCATAATATTTGCGGGACAGATTAAAATGACCTGACATAATTATAATATTTAATAATATAAAGATGAGTGAGCAAAGAGTGAAAACATGAAAACTTACAGCACATATTGATTCATCTTTGCACTCTTTCAAACGGAAGACCAGACTACAACATAAGAAAAGAAACTAAAACAGATGTTTTGAAAAACTAAATGAAGGAAAAAAAAGATGTGTTTCCATTTAATAATTTAATTTCTTCGAACAATTTTATTTCAGATCTGGATATGCGCTTACGGACTGCTCAACTGTACGCGTGCGCACCGTCTTTGGGTTGCTGTTGGATTTTGTTGTTGTTGTTTTTCGTTGCCGGTTTTTGTTCTGTTTTGTTTTTTTGGGAGGGGGGGTTGCTTTTGTTTATTGTTTTTTTTGTTTGGGTTGTTTGGGTTTTTTTTTACAAACGTTGTGAGAGAGAGACTAGGAGACTAAGAGTGTGGGTGCATGTGTGATGTGTGTGTGTGTGTGTGTGAGTGTGTGAGAGAGAGAGTGTGTGTGTGTGTGTGTGTGTGTGTGTGTGTGTGAGTGTGTGTGTGTGAGTGTGTGTGTGTGAGTGTGCGTGCGTGTGTGTGTGTGTGTGTGTGTGTGTGTGTGCGTGCGTGTGTGTGTGTGTGCGTGCGTGCGTGCGTGCGTGCGTGCGTGCCTGTGTGTGTTTACGTGTGTTTGTGTGAGAGATTGACGGCAAAAGATTAACAGCACCATTAACACAATGAGGAGGCGGACTGCTTTGACTTTGCCTGTCATGGCCAACCCTGGTCGAGAGGGATACAACACCCTAGGAAACAGAGACAATCCATAGAATAATGCACAAAAGACTCCAGTATGCGTTGAATTTATGTTTGTGCGCGCGCTCGTGCGTGCGTGTTGGGGGGAGGGGGGGCGCAGTGTTGGGGGGAGGGGGGGCGCAGACATGGCTGCGAGTTCCAGTACGTTGGTTAACGCGTGTTCGTATGTGTGATCTGTGTGTTAGTGTGAGTGTGAGTGTGTGTGTGTGTGTGTGTGTGTGTGTGTGTGTGTGTGTGTGTGTGTGTGTGTGTGTGTGTGTGTGTGTGTGTGTGTGTGTGTGTATGTCTGTCTGTCTGTCTGTCAGTCTGTCTGTGAGCGTTGGTGTGAATGTGTATATGCGCGTGTGCCATAAAGAGGATGCGAATAATACAATTTACACTTGTGATTTTTAAGCACTTTAATTTCATGCCAGCAAGGTAATCTAAGGGGAATAATCACAAGAATTCAAGGAATTCACAGGATTTAAACTTATCTAAAGTTATCCACTCACTTTTTAATATTACCACAACAGAAGTTTCAAAATGCTCACAGTGATGAATACAATGAATTTCGTTTTCAACAACTTACTCTATAAACATTCTCAAGACAGCTGTAACAATTTGCTAATAGATACTGAATATCAATTGAAAATAGTCTACTTTTAAGTTAAATCGTTAAGGCTGCAGATTGTGGAAAGAACAAAATGTCACAGGAGAGAATAATGAATTTTCTTTCATGTTCTGACAACATTCTCAAAAAAGCTACAAACATAACAAACAACACTAGACCATTATCTTCAAGGGACCATCTGTACAGCATACTTTCAAAACATAATTTTGAAGTGACATTCCAATATATATATATATATATATATATATATATATATATATATATATATATATATATATTTATAT
>NW_004797410.1:364938-375805 GCF_000002075.1 Aplysia californica | reverse complement strand
TATATACATTCTGAATTATCAGCCAAACAAATATATGAATCATGGTAACAAGAAGAGATTCAGTTCAAAGCAGAGGCCATCATAACATACACTGAACTGGAAAAAAAAATGAATATCCAAACACACTGAACACAGTAAGCCACCTATTCAAACAATGCATTGCGACCAAAACGGATTGCTTCACTTTTAAGTCCTAACTTTGCCTATTTGCCAAAAATAAGTCCAGCTCAATAAATCCCTTAAGAAAAATGTTTTAACTCAGCTCTACATATTACAAATCATTGTCACTCCAATTAATAATTATTAGCATTTACTTAATTTTTTAAAAATATTTGATAAGCCATTTCTTGTGCTCGCACTTTATAGGAAATGAAGCTAACCTTTTCCTACATTATTACTGACTTACTGAGCACTGATGTTAGGAGCAGAATCCTTTCTTTATATGTTCTGGGATTGAGACCTGTTTTCCTACCAGTTCATTTCAATATATATCAACTTTGATAACACCCACATCTTATGGAGGTTTAACTAAAATAAATGATAGGTCATCATGGAGACAGAATGTGGAATTGAATACGAAATACAAATTATTTTTGCTTTTAAGAGTATTCATTTTATTTTATTTTTTTTTGCAATTCAAACATGGCAGAGCCATTTGACTGCCATGTGATTTTTAGGAACAATGGATTTTCATCTCATTTTTTTTTCAACTCGTTGTAAAATTAGAGAAGACCTTTATTTATCATAAAAAATTATTAAGGTAAATTTACACAAATATTTTATAATTGATGATTCTGACAAAATGATAAGTAGACCGAACAGAAAGTTATAAAATCTGCCTTTTATAAGTATTCATTGCTATTGAATATTCACTTGTCACATTATGAATAGCTCATCAAGGGCTCAAGAGTCTCAACTGAGTGTAGCAGATGACTTTGCCAAACATTAACACTAGAGGGACACAATTAGCTCTCCTTCCACTTCCCTTATTCGAAATTCAAAGCATTGCGAATGTTGATAGAATGTCACATCAAGTGTGTGTCATCGAGCACTCGGTGAATAGTGAACACTGAGAGTACATGCTGCTGATGGAGTTGAATGCAAAAAAAAACACCTTTACACACAGTACTTGCATCGTACAGATAGTAAATTTACATTACGAGGCATCAATGTTAAGTTTCATTTCTTCAAAATTGCACGGCACAACTACTGAGTTCTGATGTAAGGAGCATATATAACTTATTCCTCTATCTGTTCAGGAATAGAAGACAGAATATATCCTATCAGTTCTACTTTTTTAAAGGGTTTTTTTATATTTACTTAGATAATATTACCAGCTAATAAATAAGGCTGCTTAACCATATATCTTTTTCAACTGTTGACCTACAGTGTAGGCCTACTGATGATGACAAGAAAAAAACTTCTCTTTAATCAATTATCTTTGCCTATTTTGGGTTTTCTTATCTGGTTTTCTTTCCCTAAATACCTTGCTTCAGATTTTCAGACCAAAAAAATTATAGAGTGAGAATCCCAGAAAAGTATATCGGGATAATTTAGCTTTGGCCCCAATGATAACTATAATATATGGAGTGTGGGTTTTGGCTCCAACAACAATTAATTACTTCTGGTTCTATTTAAAGACACGCGTGCGGATATGATGTTGGACGCTCAGCGAGCAAGAAATATCAAACCTAATTGCAAACATCAAATTATGGTTAAATTCAGAGGGACACGCCCCCCGCCCTTCCCCCCCCCCCCCCCAAACCCTCCATGGAAGTGCAGAAATGTGGTGCTCTACAGAAACATGTTCACGAAAAAGATTCAACAAGCACAGTATGGTGAGTACAGTTCCATTACTATCAAAATTATTGTGAATTATAATTTATATTATTACTGTGGTGCAGTATTTTTACCATTCATTGTAAACATGACTGACATGAGCATGCATTAGTATTTTTATAAATCACGTCAAATTCACTACTGGAAGTCAGCTCCCTCACCATTTTGCTGATGGATAATGAATAAGGTCAGTTTTCTTTTAAGTTAAGGCTTAGTTTTAGGCGCTTTTTTTTCGCTTATGCATGCTTTTGTAGTCATTAGTGGGGTTTCAGGGGTCTCCGCCCTGACGAGCGATGAGTACCCCTGAAATGATGTGCCATAACGTCTAAACTAACCATTTGCGACGTTTTTCAGTGCCAAAACCATGTTCAGGGCCTTAAAAAATTCCTAGACAGCTACAAAATAATACCCTGTAAGAGACAGGAGTGTATCATAAATTTACCGATCTTAAGATCTAGATCTAGATCTAGAATCTAGTTTAAAAATGGGGTAGCTATATGTTACAAATACATGAGCAATGAGATCAGCTCTGCTCGGCTTTTTAGGATGACTGCTATGCCACTGGTCTGTTGTTGATGACAGATCTAGATCTAGATCTAGATTCTAGTAATAGAGGAGGGGGGATGGTGAGATATAAGTGTTTGTTCAGGATCATGATTTTTTAAAAAGGGGGAAAAAGAAACTGGACAACATACGAGAAGTTAACTAAAAACTCATTCTTGCGCAAAGGTCCACATTTTTAATACGCTGCACTTCCCTTCAAATGTGAAGAACTCTAAAACTTCCACGGTCACGAGCTTCGATTCAAGATTCAAGCCTCATTCCCCGATTCAACGACGCTGATTTACTACACTTCTTTTACTTTACTCTGGGTTAACTCAGAACGTAAAAAAAACCACAGAAAACTGATCAATATCTTGAGAAAAATCTTGAACTACATTAGACCTACAAGTGTTATGGGGAAAATCTTCTCTGAATATGATAACATAAGTATTTTTTTAGGGGAAATGCTCAATACAAAATTACTCACCGACAATGATCGCATTTCGTAAATCAAGCCCAGGCTATGTTCCAGACCGCTTCGACAAGTCGCAGCGTCCTCAGCTTCTCTTGACAACAAATATGTATTCGCGCATGCGCAATAAGGACATTTTTTGAGGACAACAAATTGCAACGATTCAAGAAATCTATACTTATCATTTGACTCTGCCAATTTCCCTTTATATAGTTGCAATCTTCACTGAAAATATTATATTGAAGAGATTTATGATTGTATATGACTAGATTTTGTTTTAATTGAAGGAGTGAGTCAATGTAAAATAACAACGTTTTTATTAATATCGTAGCAATGTATAACAGAGTTTTACTTTTTATTTCTATCTTTAGAGCTCTTTTAGCTACAAAGTAAAAACAACCCCTAAATTAGTCCACCGACTTTCTAACCTAGATTTCCAGAAGAAGGGAGGGAACTGTAGCACAGTATCTGTATCAACCCAGAAGTAGTGAGAGACAAGCAGGAATTAGGGAGTGAAATAAAAACAACACCCTTAACCAATATTCGAGACATGTTTTGACATATTCTCTTTAATATACTGTAAAATACATTGAAATGACATGTTCTAATCTGAAAGAAAGTAAACGTGTAGCCTACGTCTCCTGTGGGCAAGTATACCCTCTCTTCGAAATTCTCTCTACCTATCTGTCTCTCTCTCTCTATCCCTCTCTCTTTCTTTATCTCTCTCTCTCTCTCTCTCTCTCCTCTCTCCTCTCTCTCTCTCTCTCTCTCTCTCTCTCTCTCTCTCTCACACACACACACACACACACACACACACACACACACACACACACACACACACACACACACACACACACACACAAGCCATCACTCTACTCCTGCCCCAATTCCATTCTCCATTCCCCTACTTGTACCTAAAATAAAAAAGCAAATATAGGCCTATTATTATCAGTTTTTGACGGTCACATGAGAATTGTAGGTTACTCTTAAGAGAAGTCATCTTGGAAAAAGTAGAAATTTGTTTTACGGAATCGAACGCTGAATTTCGTCAATGTCAAAACACAAACGCCAAAATTCTTTAGTTATCTCAAAAACAAACTGTTTTGTGTGTGTGTGTGTGTGTGTGTGTGTGTGTGTGTGTGTGTGTGTGTGTGTGTGTGTGTGTGTGTGTGTGTGTGTGTGTGTGTGTGTGTGTGTGAGAGAGAGAGAGAGAGAGAGAGAGAGAGAGAGGGGGGGTGGGGGGTTTGTGTTTTTTATTGTTTATTGGGGGGGGGTGCTTTTGTTTTGTTTTTGGGGAGGGGTTGGGTTTGTTCTGTGTTTTTTGTTTTGTTATTTGGTGTTGTCGTTTGTTGTTGTTTTGTTTTTGTTGTTGTTGTTGTTGGGGGGGGGGATTTTTTAAAACTGATTCACCCCATCAGTCATCATCATCGCCTTTCTCACCTTGGATCAGTATACAGGCCACGAACAAACCCTATCCACCTTTCTTTATCCTGGGCGAGTCGCTTGATGTCACTCCATATGTCTTCCAACTTTTCTGTACATCCCTTTCGGGGCTCTTCTCCAGGTTCCACGTGGTCTTCCCCATGATCTTTTCCCTTGGGTGTTCCAATCTCGCACTTTCCTTATTATACAGCTGCATGACTTCCTGAAAGTGTGTCCAATCCAACGCCAACGCCTTCTTCCCACATCATCTCTGGCTGGGCTCTGTCTCGTTCTCCTTAGTACTTCCTCGTTGGTGATTCTTTCTGTCCATCTGATCCTCAGTAGCTTCCTCGCTTGTTCAAGAAAACCTGGATCCGCTTTAGGCACGTCTTAGATGCATTCCACGTCTCACATCCATACAACAAGACTGACTTCTCATTTGAGTTGAAAATTCTCAGCTTTGTCCGTAGTGAGATATCCCTGGCAGGCGCGGTTCGTCCATAGAGCAAGGTCGTGCAGTGCCGTCCAAATTTTTTAAATATTATATTACGTAAAGCACCCACAAACATAAATGAAAAGAAGCAAGAAACGAGCACTAGCCAAATATAATCAAAACAATGTCTTCGCTGGCGCCGTAACTGTCATTTATGTGTCTATAGTACCGTAAAACATCTACTATGCCATGCCAAAGTCCACACGGTATAACTAAACTCAATAAGATATTCAACAGAGGTAACCTGACCTATAAATCGCTCTTTGGGATAATCCAAGCGAAGACGACACTCGTAGCGAGTTTGGCGGTACATTAATATTAATAAGACCGCACATCTCAAATGTGCTCCTGCCGAATAGTGCAAAACATAGCCCTCAGTAGGCAGTCTAAAAATAAACACGATAGACTGTGTGCTATTCAATGCCAAAAGTATGTGAGCCTCGGAGCAATCCAGCGGAGTGCTCAAGTGAACTATGATTGGTTCATTGTCTTGCCGCTATTTTAAGTGACTCTGTAACCGTGAACCTGAGGGAGGTGAACGTGACCTACTTAAGACACCGTCCTATGGGTTGTGCCTTTGAATGGTTTTGTAGTGGAGTGGTGAAAGTTATTTCTGGAGTGTTCAGTTCTCAGGATGAACGAATTTGATATTTCGCTAACAAACAGATTATAAGTTCTAGAAATCAAAGCGATAAGTAAAAAGAATGAAAATAATAAAAGCGCGAGGTCCTCCCTCACCAACCCAAAGATTCTAAAATTATACACCATCTCATTTACTATGCCTTTGACCATCTTCAGCCTGCGATAGATTAATTGTGCACTCCCACTTTTTACACCCACGAGCCGCCCCTGATCCCTGGTCCTCCAAATCTTGTTCAAAGAATAAACGAAGTCTGTGACTTTCCAATGCAGGACTTTATTTGAGCGCCTGTTTCCCCTCTCTGTCAATTATACTCTCAAGATAGCAGAAGGATTCGACGTCTTCCTGTGCATTTCCCTCTACTGTGACCTGCTCCTTTCGAAGTGCATATATCCTAAGTTAAGGACTTTTGATTTTCCGGGGTGGATCCTCAATCCAACAGACTCAGATAGGCTGTTTAAAATTGTTGTGTTTGCTTGCATCTGTTCCTGAGTGCGAGACAGAAGCGCCAAGTTATCTGCAAAGTCCAGATCGTCGAACTGTGTCCATGGGGTCCACTGTAGGCCGCTTCTGTGTCCTCTGGTGATTTCCTTCATCAGCCAGTCAATTGCCAAGATAAAGAGGAAAGGTGATAGTAAACATCTCTGTCTCACACCAGTCTTGATACCAAAGCTGTCAGTGAGCTGGTCATCATGTATAACCCAGCAACTTGTCCCTTCATACAGGCATCCTTTGAGATTTACCAACTTCTGTGGGATTCCGTGATGTCTTTGTACCTTCCACAGGGTTGCTCGGTCTATGCTGTCAAAGGCCTTCTCATAGTCCAAAAAAATTTACGATCAACTGGGAGTTCCACTCCAGGGACTGTGTCTATTATGATCCTCAGCGTTGCAATCTGGTCCGTGGTTGACCGATTTTTCCGAAGACCAGCCTGTTCATCCCGAAGTCTTGTATCCATTGCAGACTTGATTCTCTCCACAATGATTCTGTAGAAGACATTACCTGGTATTGAGAGAAGAGTGATTCCTCGGTAGTTGTTGCAGTTGCTGAGATCCCCCTTTTTAGGAAGTTTCACAATGTGTCCTTCTTTCCAATCCTTTGGGAACTTGCTCTCATTCCAGATCCTGGTAAACAATGGGAGAAGGAGGTCTGCCGTCACATTGGCATCTGTTTTTAGGGCCTCGGGTGGAATCTGATCCGGACCGGCCGCTTTACCGTTGTTCGGCTTGTTCATGGTATTCATAGTCTCTTGTTTCGATGGAGCATCACAGCAGATTGGTTACTCATTTCTTGCTGGCAGGATGTTTGGAGAGTTACTTGGTGGTGGTCTGTTCAGGACACTTTTGAAAAGCTCTACCCATTGTTTTGACTGAGCTTCGTTTCCAAAAATGGTTTTTTTCCCTCTTGGTCCTTTCCTATTACATCTGGTTTCCCATATTTTTCAGAAAGAGTCTTTGTAGTCTGGTAAAGGATTCGCCTGTGTCCTCCTGCTGCTGCCTCCTCTGACCCCTCTGCCAGCCTGTTCATGAATTCCTCCTTGTCTTTTCTCAATGATCTCTTTACATCTTTAGTTGTTGTCCTGTACTGCTCCAGAGCGTCCGCTTTTGATCCCCTTGTTCTATTTGCATTTGTCTCTACTTTCAATTGTCTTCTAATGCTGATTAAATCCAATTACCGTTGGCTAATCCATTCCTTATGTTCCAGTTTCTTCTCACCGGGTATTTCTTGATACGTTGAAGTAACGACATCTTTGACCTTGATCCAGTGTATTTCCACTTCCATGTCCTCCTAACCAAGATCCACCAAGGGTTGAAATCTTCCCTCAACTGCAGTTGAAACTCTTATGCACCTTTAGTCGCCTCTTACGACACGCTTTATCACGGTAGGTGTATTCTTTACTCCCCCACCTGCAGGGGCAACCCCATCGGTCAGCGACTGCTCAAATAACAAAATCTTACACTCAGGGGCGAAGGCTGACGTGTTTGACAGGGTAATCAAAGTGAAATGGGACCAGACAGGGCCTGGAGATATCACACTCACACAAGTCACAAGAATCTTACTGGCACTGGAGGCGGCAACTCTGAGTTGTGAATGAAAACAAATCCTGAATTCATGTTGTATGCCCTGTTCAACCGCTAAAATAATCGGGAAAGTATTTAATTAAATATTTATTCTAACTAACCTTAAATTTAACTTTAGATTTGAACACACGAACACCAAGGAAAGAAGCAGAGATGTCAGCACTACAATGGCATGTTATACCAGACTGCCGAAACACTTTGGTAGAGCATGCCAATTTTTATTTTTTTATTTCACATTTGGCTGTTTTTTGTCTAGCTTTTCGCGGCCAGGAGCCGGTGTCATAATCGAGGTCACGATCTGATTATAGGACGTTAAAAAGTCGAGGGAAAAAAAACAAGCACTAGCAGTGTAGTAGCAGGAGTCAAAGGATTATTAGGAGTTAGTTCCCCTCACATCTGTGAGGTAAACTCGACCAGTGTAATAGTTCGCTTACTTAATCAGCGCGTCTGAGTGCTTATAACTGTGGTCCGAAAGGGGTGAACAGGGTATATTATATGCGGCAATGAAACAGCTCTGACTGCTATGCACATGTTCCCTTCAACTCTATTGGTTGACTCTTCCAGCCTCACTTTAAGCTTACTTAATCAAAACTTGTGACTGCTTATGGAGTGGCCCGATAGGGGCGAACAGGCTATGTCAGTGGCAATGAAACGGTTTTGAAAGTTAGGCATAGTCTATTGTTCATTGGTGATTATCAACGTCTTTTTACATTTAATTTATGAGATTTACGTCTATGGATGAATTTGACTGCGACAATGTTTCAAAATTAGGAAGGGAAGCAGTGATTATTTGATTATATAGACGCTTCGCCTCTGCTTACACTGTAAGTTATAGCCAACATCAGGATCTGAGATGGAATAAGAGTGGTTCACAGGTGGTCGGGAGTGGTTTGTCCCTTCTTTCCTATCAAACATCGATTATCTGTATCCCTCCTTCTTATTTTTCTTTACTCTCATAATACCTCTAGCCTTTGGCACTTATTACTTATATGACATAATTGTGTTGCAAGTGTCGTAAAATGCACACTAAAACATGAGATGGAATCCACAAAGATTTTTGGGACAACATTATCAATGCTCACCTCGTCTTATACAACTTCACACGAAGAAGAGGTGGAGCTGCATTCGACGACTCGCTGAAGGCTATGAATGGCACATTACAGAATTAATCATTCGAAAACGCACTATAATAAATGAATGCCCTAAAAACCACATCAACCCAACTTGTCGTGTTCATCTTCCAACATCAGTCGTGTCAAAAAAGGGACGCGGTATTAAAATTAATTAACCGAGTAGTTTCATATCTCTAGAAGGTTTTTGCGCCAGGGCATTACATTACGACAAAATTTTGAGTAGGCTAATTCTAGTTTTGATGAAAAAGCGTTGCGTAATTCAGACTGGTTATGTAACTTCAAAGCACGATGTAAATGAAAATCCATTATAATAATACGGCAGTAGATTTTTGTTGAATTGATTACTACAAGAATGAATGAGAGAGGGGGGGGTGTCAGACAGAAAGAAACCGTGTTTATACGTGTGTGTGTGTGTGTGTGAGAGAGAGAGAGAGAGAGAGAGAGAGAGAGAGAGAGAGAGAGAGAGAGAGAGAGAGAGAGAGAGAGAGAGAGAGTGAGAGATGAGGGAAGAAAAATACAGAGAGATATAGGGTGGAAGGGGGGGGGGGCAGAGAGAGCGCAAAGAGAGTGACGAAGACACACAGACAGAGAGAGAGAGAGAGAGAGGGGGGGGGGGCAGAGGGGCGGAAACAGAGGGGGCCTAGAGAGACAGGAGCCTCGATAATGAGAAATAAAGACACATACACATCTCTCTTTTCCCACTGGTGCATTCCAAACATGAGACGGTTTAGTTTTGTAGGGCTCGGTTGGTACCCCCGCCCAACTTTCCACGACTAAATAGCTGTGTTGTGATGGTGCGATAAAACCATTGTCGAACTGTTTTGTCTTTGTGTGGTACACAGTGCTATCCTTAACCTCACGTTAACCGTACATTGTTTGAGAAATACATATTCGAGCAATTCTTCGGTTAACCGAACATTTTTCCAGTTTCTCGATCATTCCGCGAACAACGTGTTACGGTTTTGGCCACACCCTTCCGTGTTATGTTTTCAAACTTAATAATATGGCAGCGAGCAGTGGTTTTAATAGTCACTCCCCCCTGTGTGTTTCGTTGTGACTGGCCAGGAATGGCCTAGCCACACACACACACACACACACACACACACATGACTAAACATACACACAGAGTGCGAGAGAGAGAGAGAGAGAGAGAGAGAGAGAGAGAGAGAGAGAGAGAGAGAGAGAGAGAGAGAGATCTAGTTTTACTGTTACCTCGTCAAACAAGTTTTCGTTGTGCTGCATGTGGTCTATTCTTAACTGCAGGGCCCACGACATTGTTTCAGTAAAGCTTCCGTTTTTGCTCGGTTTTAAATGCTCGCCCTACTTCTTCCTTTTCGGAATGATATTATTATTCTTGTAAACACAATATCGTAGTCGTATTTGTTTGATGAGCGACAATTTGGTCTGATTAATTAACAAAGTAGTAATCATCTAGATCTACAAAGAAATCTGAAAAATGCACAGCGTGCGTGCACGTTTTTTGTTGTTTTTTATAATTGAGTATCTCGTTGTAGGCCAACCCTTCCCAGAGCCCGGGTTGGTCCTGACCGGCACTAGGGTCAAAGCAGACCGCATTAAAAAGTCGATGCGTAAAGTATTCACATCACGTAATATCACAACGTGAAAATGATGACTTGGTACAGGTTTAACGCCCTTATCCTCACTTTTTGTGTTATTTAAGAGGTGGGACCTCCGAGTTTAACGTCCATCCCCGAAAAGACCAAGCCAAATGGGAAAACTATGTAAGTTTCCAAAAGAGCTGAGGCTCAAACTTCCGAACCTGCAATCTCATGATTACAGATCCGGTAGCCTAACCACTATCAAAATGTGATTTCGTAAACAGGATTATAAATTGAATAGGGCCTAATATAAACACACACACCATGACCATGCGCCTACGCCCTGTGCTAATATTACGCTTCGGTGCCCTGATACTTCCCTCTCTTTCCAAGCACTAGGGCAACGTCAGGGAAAAGTGGAGGAAACCGGGGCCTGTGAACTCAACAACAAAAGCAGCAATAGTAACAATAATAACTATAATAACAATGATCATGATGACGATGACAGTATTAATCATAATATATTTTTTTTTTATTTTAATGATAATAGTAATGGTAATTTAAATAGCATTTGTGTTGCGCAATGCTCAACAGTCAAAGTGATATCACATTTTTAAAATGATATGTTATAAGTTTACATGTATATGAATATAATATAATATAATATAACATAATATAATATAAT
>NW_004797410.1:362836-364148 GCF_000002075.1 Aplysia californica | reverse complement strand
ATCATATCATATCATATCATATCATATCATATCATATCATATCATATCATATCATATACATAGAAAAAAGCCAAGCTACTAAAGCTCAAGAAGCAGCAAACAGAAACGACATGCGAGAATTATACCAGATTACAAAAAGACTAGCTGGACACTTTGGAAAATCATCAGAGGGGCCAGTAGAAAAGAAAGATGGCACCATGGCAACAACTCTAGAAGACAAAAAAAATCGAGGGCGGAACACTTTCAAGAGATCCTAAATAGACCACCCTCACCAATTGAATTCAACTTTGACAAAGTACAACCAATGGAGGAATTGAACATAAAAATACGGACAAAATAACCATGCCGGAAATGTTAACAACAGTGATGAAAATGAAAAGAAACAAATGTCCCGGAGAAGAAAAACGCTTTTATCAGTGCCTGGACAATTATTTTGCGCTATTCTTGTCTCGTATCAGAACAGCAATAGATGAGAGGCTATGAGAGGAACAGGCGGGTTTTCGACCTGGGAGATCATGTACAGATCAACTGTTTGTTCTGAGAAATATCGTAGAACAAAACAAAGAATGGAATGTCCCAATTATCTTGAATTTTGTAGATCTAAAAAAAGCCTTTGACAGCATAGACCGAGAGGCCCTGTGGAAAATCCTTTCAATTTATGGCATCCCAACAAAAATAATAAAAAGTATAAGATCATTATATGCCAATGCAAGCTGCAGTGTCCTTATTGAAGGAGAACTATCTACACCTTTTGAAGTAAACACTGGTGCTAGAAAAGGCTGTATATTATCACTTGTACTTTTTGGAATTGCAATCGATTTTGTAATGAGACATTGAAGGCGAAATTAAAAATTTATAATAGCAATATTTTGGCTGTATTGACGTATAGTTCAGAGATATGGAAAACAAACAAAACAATTCAACGAAAATTAAAAAGCTTCCGAAATGTCTACGAAGAATTGTTTCTAATAAAATGGAATTTATCTTATTACAAATAATGAAGTGTTGGAAAGAGCTAGCAAATTGAAGACATCAACTCAACAATAAAAAAGAGAAGATGGAAATATCTAGGACATGTTCTGAGAATGCAAAAAGAATAGATTGCCTTATCGGACATGGTATTGGAAACCAACTGGAAGAGAAAGGGGGGAAGCTACAAATAGGCACAATAAGAGATGAGTCAATCCCCCGCAGGGCCTAGATGTGCCAAAATTAGAGAAAGTGGCCGGGACAGACAAGCGTGGCGTCGACTGCTCTCCGCCTAATGTACCTGACGGTATAGGGAGAGTAAAGTATATATTATATTTATAGG
>NW_004797410.1:361401-362736 GCF_000002075.1 Aplysia californica | reverse complement strand
TATATATATATATAACAAGAGGGTCCACTCCGCAGTATCAGAGCCGTGCACTTTTTGACGATATCGATACAATTATATTGTCGATTCTATGAAATGGTTACAGTATCTCATCCTTAACAAAATTGCTGTGTACTGTTGTTGTTTTGGTTTTTTTAATTCAATGTCACGGAAACTGCTTTCCAGTTGAGTCAATTGACAAAGTGAATGGGGTGTGTTCGTTTCGTATCATATAAAAATACAGCTAGTTTTCAAGTCTGCTTCATTTTTATCTCTTGTATTAAAATCATTTAAGGATTTTTTTTCCTTTCAGTGAGCCCTAGGAGTACTGGGAATGTGCCAAAAATGACAATATTCAGACGAATAGTATTGACGACAGAAGTAATGTGTATCAGCGGTATCATTGATTTTTTAAAATGCTGGGCCCAAGCTCAGTTACACGCAAAGGGTATTGGTTTTGGTAATTGGCAATCTAATTGTATCGATATCGTCAAAACGTGAGTGGCTCTGGTAGTGCACGGCTTTGATAGTTTGTTTGTTGTTGTTGTGGGTTTTTTTCCCCGAAAATGCGCGGCTTTGACGTTCTCCCGTTCAGTATGGTCCGAGGCGAGCCTCGGTATAAAAATGGTGAAATGGTAGGCTTTAGGTTTGACACCCCGTATCAACACTATTAGGTTATTTATTAGAAGCGGGACCTCCAAGTTTAACGTCCATCTCCGAAAGGACCGAGCCAAATGGGAAATTCGTGTAAAGTGCCTTTCCCAAGGACACAACGTCGGACCAAATTGAGGCTCGAACCTGCCTCGGTATGGCCTGATCTCCTTGTGATTTGTTCATTCTTCCATGCAGGTTCCACGTATTAGATTGGTTTTACGTTTATTTTTTCTCTTTTATTGTAATGTCCCCATCGACAAGATTTAGATCATTTGAGAGGCGGGCTTCGAGTCTACCCTGCCTTCGAGGGCTTGACCAGACTGAGAGGGATAATACGACGTCCCAGCACAAATCAGAAATACAAGTTAACATACAGACTTCCACAAATGTTAAGAACCACCTTGACAGACAGCCTTGATTTTTTTTTATCCGAAAAAAAGACGGCAAGGAATGTTTCAAAATATTTTGCTCTGAAAGTGTTAATGGGGTACCAATGCGTACTGCAAAGCTTCCTAAAGGGGCAAAACCACCACGTGCTGCACGGAAATCCTCGGGGAATTTTAGCCGCACTTGTTGTTTTTTATCGGCTTGTGTGCGGCCCAGGGACATTCCTCAGTTAAAATTTTTAGTGCACGTCATAAACGGACGTACGGTCTCGAACTGTGCTCACTTTGGTGGCAATAT
>NW_004797410.1:348461-360618 GCF_000002075.1 Aplysia californica | reverse complement strand
TTATTATTATTATTATTATTATACATGTACATTTTACACGTATTTTCATATCTCCATTTTTACGTAGGTGACATGTAGCCTAACGAATACAAAGAGACATCATGGAAAAAGTTAAGACATGAGAGTTTGCAATTTGCAGTGAAGTTTGCTACTTCGGTGGAGACTCTTATGTTTGGCATTCACAATCAGATAGACAATGGCATACACAATGAGATAGACAATAGAAGGTAAGTGTTATCACCCAAATCTAGCAGTGTCTTTGATTGGTTTACCTGGCCTGCCATGAGCAACATTTAGGCCAGAAACGGGAAAAAGATTGAGTTACCAACCACATCCAGTCGAGGTAGAAATTGGTCATGAATGTGATCAATCATTAATTAAACTTCGTGAATGCTATTCGCAAGATGCAAACATATCAGCAAAATAGTAAGTCGAGTAAACAATTGTCTGGGCTGAAGAGAACACTATGATATGTACAAAGTCAAAGCTATAAACCAATGTGGATTAAAACTGGTTTTTGGTTGAGGGATTAACTATGTCTACACTTTGTTGAACAAAACTGAGCCATAATAAATTCGTATAGATATCTGGATTACTTCACCATCATTTGCAAACGTTTTCTTAAGAAGTGACAAAATAACACGCCAAATACTGCCACTGGAACCTGAAAATGGCGTGGGGTTGGTTTATGTCTGGACTGTGATTGACTTACATGCGTGCTGAGACTGGCTCTTGTCGGGCTTTAACTGGCTCATATACGGGCTGCAAGAGCTAGCTATGTTCCGCACTGTGATTAGCTCCATCCATTTCCTGTCCGCGTTCTGATTGGCTCCATCCATTTTCTGTCCGCTTCCGTGGATGGTTAGCGGGTGCTCTGGTGTGGTTTGCTTCTTCTTTCCTATCAAACATCTATCATCCTTTTCTCCCCTTCTTCTTTTTTATGTTTTTTACTCTCTTGCAACAGCTCTAATCTTCTGGCGCTCATATGACCTTATGAAGTTGCGAGCTCCGTAAAACCTCTACTAAAACTAAACTGATTGTTCTCTGTCCTGTTCGCGCTGTGATTGGCTCCATTCATTTTCTGATTGTTTCCTGTCCTGTCCGCGCTCTGATTGGTTCCATAGATGTTCTGATTGGTTCCTGTCCTGTCCACGCTCTGATTGTTTCCTGTCCTGTCCACGCTCTGATTGTTTCCTGTCCTGTCCGCGCTCTGATTGGTTCCTGTCCAGGCTGTGCTTGGTTCCTGTCCAAGCTGCGATTTGGATCCTGTCGAGCTGTGATTGCCTCGTGTACAGAATGTGCTTATCTCATGTCCAGGCTATGACTAGCTTATATCCGAGCTACAAATGGCTTATATCCAAATTGGGATTGGCTCCCATCCTGACTGTGACTTGGTTCATCACCAGGTTGTGATTGGCCCCTGTCAAGTCTCTGATATGTTCCTCTCCATGCTGTGAATGGCTCCCGTTTGGACTATAATTGGTTCCTGACGGGGCTGTGACTGACTCCTCCAGAGTTCTGATTGGTTCCTGCCCTGTCTGGGATGTGCTTGGTTTCTTGTCCGAGCTGTGATTGGCTCCTGTCCGCGATGTACTTGACAAATATCCGAGGCGTGATTGGTTTATATTTGACCTGTGATTGGCTTATTCTAGAGCTGTAATTGATTTATATCCAAGCTGTGATAGGCTCCTGTTTGAGTTGCGACTGATTTATACCCGACTAGTGATTAGCTT
Source organism: Aplysia californica (assembly GCF_000002075.1). Classification (NCBI taxonomy): domain Eukaryota; kingdom Metazoa; phylum Mollusca; class Gastropoda; order Aplysiida; family Aplysiidae; genus Aplysia; species Aplysia californica. Next base: position 358,885 of record NW_004797410.1, on the reverse strand, counting down.
ACTTCCAAACTGAGTTTGAATCATGTCCAGGCAGTGGTTGATTCCTATCCGGGTTGTGTTTGGGTACTGTTCGAGCCTACCAGGAACAAAACTTTTATTACGCTTATCCAATTACATCTAGCATGGGCTCAAACTGGCTATCTGCATGGCCAATCACTCGAGAGAATGCGTCCCAGAAATTATTTTTGATGTTCTCGTCCTCGAGCTCTGCCTGGGGTGGGTACTCCGTGTATTTGTTATCTCTAATCACCAGAAGGAGGTCCCGAAACAAAAGCCGGTAGTCCATGGGCGTACGCAGTAACAGGTGCAGCACTGAACGCTTCTCAAAGACCATCTCACAAAGCGCCATCTGGACACCATACTCGGAATACTCACCAGAGAGGAAATCAGGAGAGATCACAGGTACAGTGAGTGTACTACTTTGCACAGCACAGGTTATGTTTGTTGTGATAAAGGTACCGGGCATGAAATCTCTGTCTTCGACACAAAGTTTGTGACCTCGTTTTGTCTCCAACTCTGTCAGCATGGTTTCTAAAACAAAATCTCGATCTTCTTCGGCGTATAGTATGAAAGCATCGAACTTGCAGCGTGATGTTTGCGTAATGGGATGAAACCCAAACCATTTGGAAACTGTCACTTTGTGCAAGTATCGTAGCCTCCAGCGGTACCGATACACCGAGAGGAAACCCAAGAAAAAAACAAATACTGAGGCACATGCAGCAGATATTAAGACTATATTGAACTTAGGGATGCAGCGTCTCTTCATAAACAGCACACGTTGACTCAGGTTTCCTATGGTGACATAGTCATTGGTTTCAAATCGGCAAACGAGGAAGTCTTCACCAGTTAGAAGGACGTTGGTCGTTGCTAACCATGACAATATTTCGATACCTTTACAAGTACAAGGGAGTGGGTTTTTTCGCAAATCTAAACTCACTGGATGGTGGAGGGCTATTGAGTCCAGACCGTCTCGTGTTGTTCTACCGATCCACGAGATAGAGTTTTTACTGGCGTCGATTACTTTCAAGTGTGGCATACTGGATACGCTAAAATTCAAACTCTGAAGTTTGTTATCTGATAACATCAACTCATTAAGACTCTTCAAACCGTTAAAAAAGTTTGGGGGCAACCTATAAATTAAATTCATGGACAAATCTAGCCTTCGAACACGAACAAGCTGTTTGAATACTTTGCCCTGTTCGTCGTTAGCAAATTGTGGCCCCAATATATTGTTGCGAATATTCAGTAGTTTAAGAGAATTGTTATCAGGAAAAAAGTCTTCACGAATGTATTTGCAATAATTTCCCTCTAGGGATACGTTTCTTGCACTCCTCTGTAACATACCTTCACCCCATTCAGACAAAAAACTGTGAGAAAAATCTATCTCTTTTAATCCTGCCTCCACCCTTTGATATAAAACTATTTCTCCATAAAGTATAAACTGTGGGGTCCAAAGAATTTGCAGATTTGGGGGCAACACAATCTTCTTAACTATGTTTGTAGGTAGAGTAGTGCAGCCGTCTTCGTTATTCGCCTCTGGTGTTTTTTCCTCAGCATCGATCCTGTCTCCCACAGCCGAAAGATTCCTTGTTTGGTTTTCATTTGGTAGTTCAGTGTGCACAGGTGTCTTCGACGTTGCAGGATATTCATATTCGTTCATTAATCCATTCGGATACGTCTCTGAATCCATATTATCTGAAGGTATAAATCTACATGCCTCGCCATCTTTGTTTTTCTGTGACTTCGGTGGTGGCGTTCTTACTCTCCCAATGTTTTGAGAAGTTAAGTCAACTTTCGTAAGATTCTTCAAACTGGCCAAATATGAAATGTCAAAAGTGGCTAGGGAGAATTTGTTGTTCCTTAGTATTAATGTCTTTAATGTTTTTGGGAGAGCCTCGTAGAAGTTGCCCTCGATCATAGCGAGGAAATTATCCGACAAATCCAGCAGTTCAAGCCTCATGTTCTTGATAAATACCGAATCCTCCTCAGTTATGTACCTACATGGGTAACCGCCATGACTAACTAGGTGAACTAGCTCCAGGGACTTCAGTGAAGAATTCTGTAAACTAGACAAAGAGCGTAAAGCTTCACTGACTCCAAGGTTCCTGGAGTAAGAGATTTTTAAACTTTGTAACTTGGACATGTTGACAAAAGCATCACTGTCAATCTGTGCCATCAAGCAGTGTTGTATATTTAGTGATGCCAAGTACGGTGTGTTCTCAAAAAATGAAGAGGTTAGATTCCTAATATTACAAAGAACATTCTCTCCAACACCAATTTTAAGAGACTTAAGATGTTTAAGATTCTTAACTTGCGGACCCAATGCTACACCTCTGGCCAAACCGTCCATGTTTAACTCGTGCAGACTTGTTAAATAGCCAAGAGCGTCATTTGGGTACACCTGAGACAGAGCACTGTTACCTACAATGTTTAAAACCCTGAGAGATTTTAAATTCAGGAAAACCCTGGGAGCCATATGAGATTGGTAGTAACTGAATTTCGGATTGTTATTAAGAAGTAACGTACTCAATTTTGGTACGCTGTCAAACGTGCCGAGTTCTATATATTGGATGTCATTCCAAGATAAGTCTAGTATGTACAGCTTGTCTAGTCCAGAGAATGTGAAATTTGTTAGCGATTGAATCTTGTTATGATTCAAAGACAGCCGCTCCAAAGAAGTTAATATTCTGAAAGCATTCTCTCCAATTGAACGAAAGTGGTTCTTGCCCAATAGCAAAACCAACAAAGAAGGAGACGCAGTTAATGAAGAAGGTTCAACAACTGAAGTCAGCTTATTTTCTTGAGCATCAACAGAAGCAAGCCCAGGATATTCAAGCAAAACTGACAGGTTGAGACAACGTAGCCTATTTTTAGCTAATTTCAAGTGACGAATGTTCTTCGGAAGGTCCTGCGGAATGTGGTGTAGACGAAGAGAAGAACAGTTGGCATAAATGTGAAGACCATGCTCTACACGATGACAGACACAATATGTTGACACGCTGCAATTGTACGCGCCAAGGTGAGTAGATGCGTCACGATCTAGCAATGACTCGTATTCCCAGGCCAAACTTGGGTCATCATTTCCTTCACTGCTGCTATCATAACTCGTCAGTTGCTGGGACATATCGACGATGCCATTCCCTCTGAATCTCCGGTATGTTCCTGACGTCTGCTTGGACGATATTTCTGGATCATCAGGGTCGCGTCTATATTCACCTCCGGGCATGGCTCGGGGGGTAAGAGATGATTCCTTTTCCCAGTCGTACTGGTGGCTTGTAAAGGCTTTGTTGGTCCATGCGTCGTTTTCAGCCTCAGCAGCTGTGGGCAAACTGGCGGTTTGTACAAAATCTTTCCACAGGACAGCAAGTCCCAGAAAAATAACAACCTTTGGTCCTGTCTTCATTTTCTGCAAAGGGAAACAAATTACAAAATTGATGTTACAGTGGAAACCATTTATAAAAGGACCGGTAATAACATGAATCCGGTAATAAAAGGATTTTTTCTTAAAGAATCCCCGCTTTTTTCTTCTTCTTTACCTCTATTAAATTTGATCGGCAATAACAGGAAAACAGAGATTTCTTCAAATACGGTACATGTAGCGGGGGTTTTTTTATGCGGTCATGATTTCTTTATTTTCTGCAGCCAACACATGACCTAGCTTATGGGTCTGTTTCGCAAATAGGATAAACGGTGAAAAGAAGGGGAGTGGGAGGAGATTGGCTACTTACCCAGGATTGAACAAAGAGTCTGTTTACCTCCTTGAGAACGCACATTTTGGTCAGTAAACAACGCATACAAATGCTGTTTTGTGACATAACTTCAATACACAAGCAGATGTTTTGATTTTGTTTTCTTCATGTATCTGAAACTTTAAAAAGCGTGCAACAGCATGTGTGCTATTGAATATACAAAACTCTTGTTTCTGATTGCGTATATTGGTTTGAAATGTGTCAAAGTGTTGCCTTTGCTGTGCTGCTTATCGGACGTATCTGCTACGTCCTCAAAGAGTTACAATAGAACTAGCCCCGCGCGCAGAGTCTGTCCTGGCCTGTGGATAACAACGGGCCCTCGAATAAAAATGCTGGGTTTGTAAATGCCCTTTGTACATTTCTTAGATTCTGTCTGATTTAACAGGGATCTGTTATAACAGGGATTTTTCTCTGGTCCGAGGATCCCTGTTATATCAGGTTTATTCTGTATTCACAATACAACGTGCAAAAAAGGCTATATATAAATTTATGTAATACCGTTAAAAAATTGTCTAACAGGTTTTAATATCCTTTATGCCCCCCTCTGTCAATCTGTCTGTCTGTCTGTCTGTCTGTCTGTCTGTCTGTCTGTCTGTCTGTCTGTCTGTCTGTCTGTCTGTCTGTCTGTCTGTCTGTCGCTTATTATAAAACGTAAGAGATTGAGACAGATTAAGAAAAACAACAGACAGACAGACAGACAGACAGACAGACAGACAGTCGAAAGAGACTAAAGAGAGAGAGGGGGTGGGGGTGGGGATGGGATCGGATGTAATTGTCGACCTTTGCATCGGCACAATTTAGATAATGTGGGTGGTGAGCTGTTTCAACCCTTCTAATAAGGACCGACCCGAGACCGAATGGGACATACAGACTTCAACATAAGTTAAGGACTACCTTGACAGACTAGACAGTCCCCATTTGTAAGAAATCCGGAAAAAAGACAGCAATGTTTCAAAATGTTTTGCTCTGAAAGTGTTAATTATATTAATGGGTTACCAATGCGTACTGCAAAAACACCACGTGCAGCACGGAAATCCTCAGGGAATTTTAGCCATAATGCTGTTCTTTATCGACTTGTGTGCAACACCACTAGTCCCTTTCGTTAATCCGTTTTAACTGCGCAACGTGTTAGAGACATTTGGCTATGCACATTCAATTGTATGTGCATAAAATAGTTGTTTGAGAGGGGGATCCATTTACTGGTGGTATTTAATTAGGCGTGAGAGCTAATTAAAAATCACTCATTTAGCTATTTGACCAAAACCGCGCACCATACAAAAAACCCCAGCCTCCCATGCCGGATGTAGCTGACAACACTTTTCCCCGCTGAAAACTCAAGCTTGAAAACTCAACACACACACGTTTCCGGTAGACCTACGCTTCGTGGACAAGTTCACAGAGCCGCCGTTTTACTACGATTATAAGGCGCAACTGTTGTGAATAGTTTTTTAATTTAGCCAAAAGACTAAAGCAGAGAAATTAAATACCATCATAAGCGCTATAGAGTAGAGAAATTAAAAACAATCACTGCAATAACAACGCTAACGCTAGCAAAATAGGCGAAAAAGTATGGTGCTCCATTGTGACCACAACCTACTAATTCTTTGGGTACACCAAATGCAGGATATGGCGATTGATGACAAAACAGCCGTAATATTCCGTTCTTAGACTTTGTTTGAGAGTGAGTGTTTTAATTTTTTGTGGAATAAGTGTTACTGTTCCATGAATGGGTTGGATAAGCGAAAGAATAACATCTTTTACATACAGTAATGGACATGATGACTGAGCATCATCGTAATGCACGTTAAGTATGGCTTTGAGTCGAGCAAATCCAACTTATAATTTCTTCACTTGATGTACATAAACTATGCATACAAATTAAGAAAACAACTCAAAAAGGAACTTTATCAACAAACTATTTCATGAGTCAACGATAAAAAAAGCACATGTCCATATCACTTTTTTCTTCATTAAGCACCATGGCACGACAATTCACTCGCCTTGAAAGTGACGTTGTATTTCCTGAAACGAGAGGAGAGGATGAGAGAAGATGTCAAGAAATCAACTGGGACCTTTGTGCTTTATGCTAGACTGATACTAAAGAACACTCGATTTGCTATACTAGGGGGAGGGTGCTGGATATGTCTATGTGACAGAAAGACTAAAAAAGTGAAGAATTTCAGTTAACAAACTCAAGGTAAAACGTAAACAGAGTTGGAGAGGTCAGAACTGGAAGAAAAGCCGACCTGCTGATCTGCCTCATGTCCCTGGGCACTCAAACGAAGAAAACAACTTCTTCGGTCCCAGCAATCAACTCCTCCAGTCAGGAGCGTTGAGGTTCTAATGGAGGTTGACGAATTTGGTGCAGATCCATCTCTGCACAATTCCAGACGATCTGCTCGACGTCACAGACCTGGGGCAGGATGAGTTTGATCTGAAGTGTTTATATGCAGACTTCACATCAGAACCTGACCTTGAAACAGCTGCAGAGATTCTGCAAGTGCCGACTGTTGAAGAAAGCTGGATGGTTGAAGCCAAGGTACTTGACATGGCTGCAATTGTCCAGATGCATGGAACAAAGCTTTCAGAGACATTACTTGAGTACTTAACCAGCATTTTCGAACCCTACATTCAAAGGCAGTTATAGGGTGTGAGAAGAGTTGATGTGGCATGGGATATATGTACTTCCCAGACAGCCTGGAGGCTGCTGCAAGGAAAAAGAGGGAAAAGAAAGGTACTTTAATTAATATCTCTAAAGCTGGTGTGGTCGCCGATAGCAGGGTAAACGTTAAAGAGGAACTTTCGATTGGCAGGAAAGTACATGCTGAAATGACTGGTATGTGCTATGGCAAGGTTTCCTTTTTTAAAAAGTGACCAAGCTGTCACATTCAAGGTGATGCGTAGACCCGTGCAAATCCTGAACGACAATATCTTTATATGTCATCTGAGATGTACCAGCGACTGCTTTCAATGGCCTGTGTCCGTGGTCCCCCTTGAATCTTCTTTATTCAAGTATTAGTTTTCACCTGTGGCTCCTGCCTTATTTCACGACAACGGGAGTATGAGGAAGACGGACGAATCTCTCCTGGCCAATCACATCATTAACACGTCCCAAAACATTGTTGTAAATAATGTCAACGACAAGCCTCATTATCTGGTGTATGATGGCATCCACATCCTTCATCGTCCTAACTGGATAAAGGGTGGAACAGTGGAAACATTGTGTCAGCCATTCGTCAACTGTTTGCTCCACAACAGGACGCCAGCTATTCGACTTTGTGTCGTCTTTGACAGTTATGAAACTATAACTACCAAAGCACCTGAGCAAAAGAGAAGAAAGACTAGATCTACGTACACACCACATCCAGTCGTTGATCTTCATCACAGCACAAATCTGCGGACTGACAAAGATTCATTCCCTACCAATCTTCAGAATAAGCAAGCATTGATGCGACTCTTAGGGTCGTCACTGGAAGAAAAGGACAGTTGACAGCTCTACTTTGGGGGCAAACAGATGCCAATGTAAAGGACATCACAGACTTAGGAGTCAAGTTCTTGTCATTCCTTTACTGCAGTGGACCGCAAACCTGAGCCTTACTGATCTTCGATATCAACATATCATCTCCCCAAAGTACGTGCCACTTGAACGGATGGCCCCAAAAGAGAGAGAGCTGCACAATACCAAGCCCTTAGAGTGCATCACCAGGTTAGTAAATGGCTTAATCTACGCACTGTCTTTGACGTTGTTGATTACGACTTTACTGTGAGTGACAACATTATGAATCAGGTGATAACTGACAATGCTCCGGCCCCAGATGAATTGCTACGTGAAATCCGCTGTCCGTGTAAGAGCAGCACTCCACCATGCAAATCCTGTACTTGCTGCAAGTACAACATCCCTTGCAGAATACATTGTCATTGCAGAGGACAGTATGAAAAGCTTCAGAAACGGACACAATTTAAATTGGGCCTAGTGAAGGAACCGCCGAGCTCAGTATCTTCTAGTTTACACATTGAGTGTGCCTGGCCCACGACGCGGATGGAGTGGAAGGGGACTGGCTCTCTACCAATCAACGCAAACAGACTTGTTCTTAAGTAACAAGGGTAGGAAAGACTCTATAGCTCTTCAGAGCAACCAGTCTAGAGGAAGGAAACCCATACACAGCAGAAGTCATACACTTATAACCATTACTCAAACAATGGAAGTGGGGAGTTCCAAATGTGAAATCATGAAAAGGTCTTATTTCGCCCTAATTTTACTATTTTTACTTATCTTCCCATGTTTACCAAAGAATTTTCCTGAAGCTTGGCATACCAAAGCCGAGCTGCATGCTATGATCGAACAAGGATTTATTTTTTAGGTTTTATATGATCTCACCATATCTTTTTGTTTTAAAACGTATATTATTATTATCTCAACCATGTGTTACCGCCAATAGGTAACTTAAATGTAAGTTAATTGCATTAACAACATAAATTCTGTGTTTTTCTTGTTGAGATGTTGAATTTGATACCAAACACGACCATATTTGAACTATTTTTAAGATGACCTTGACAATGACCTTGACCTTTTATAATCTTTAAATGCTAATTAAGTGATAACTATGGGGTCACTTTTAAAAATAAAAGTATTTCTGTGTTTCATTTGACTATCTCTTTTATTCTCAACAAATAAATGACATCTTTTAACAAATTCGAAAATTGACCTTTTTGACTTTTATTAGGTTAAAATTAAGCATGTTCCCCAAGGGCGAATTTGGTTGAATTTTTTTGGGTAGTGCTTAACAGCTCAAAGTTCAAGTTGGCCCAAAAATTTGGCTGTTATCTTTTAAGTCCGGGTTCGATGTCAATTTTTACTGGCCTAGTAGTAGTATGTCGGCGTGACCTCATTACATGAAATATTATTAGACCCTATTTTTGCCATTTTTATATGCCAAATGTATTTTTCATTATCATTCGTGAATGATAGACAGAAATCTTACATTTTGAGTTCTCCTTTTGTATCTGGATATTTGTTGACAATATAATGTAGTGGTCTAGTGAGTAGACTGAGAAAAATTATAGTGACCTACTTTGACAGCTGGCCACACCCACTTCCGGTCAAGGATCATCATGGATCCCTTGCTTATTTGAAAGGTAATTGTCTTACGAGACATATGCACCTTACAGTATGTCTCTAACATGAAGTGCAGCATACACCTAATTTTCGCCATTAAGGGACCCCACTACACGGAAATTCCTCAGTTTAAATTTCTGGTGTACGTCATAAACGGACGTACGGTCTCGAGCTGTGCTCACTTTGGTGACAATCACAGAATTCTACACTTTTAGAAGCGGAACTCCTCTCTCGTGGTCCTTGATTCCCTGTGAGGAATTGAAACTACTAAAACATGGCGGCATGGTGAGGGCAGCGTTGGCGGCGCCGCATAGAGAGGCTTCGCATTGCTATGCACGCTGATGCTAGTGGTAGGGCTTGGAAGACACCTTACATAAGTATTTTAAAACTGTCTTCGAAGAGGGAAAAGTGAAATATGAAATAATACATTTTTATTGCCAACTGTCTAGACTCTAACCTGTTATAATTGGCATGTTACAATATTTTTGTTTTGTTGGTTTGTTTATTTTTTAATGGTGGGATGGGGGTCTAGATCTAGATCTACACACTCACAATACACTTGATAATAACAATAGGCTAATTACGAACATTAATTCTGTTGGCAAAATTATCTAGATAACATAGTCTTGATTAGTACTACGATAAAGGGGGCGCTCACACTAACATGCTCACTACAATTACTTGTTATTAAACGTAAGGCCATCCACAGCAAGGAAAATGAATGTAGGCCTTTTCTGCAATTTACAAGAAAGAGATTAATAAATTGAGCCTATATTGAAGAAATGTATTATTTCTCACTTTAAGAATTCATCTCTGTATTTACATCAGTGAAATAGTGTGTACAACATTAGTTCTTTGTTTAAAGTACATGTGAGTCAAAAAATACAAGGGGTTGGGGAATGAGTTGGGTGCACATAAAAATACATTATACATGCTGCCAAAAACAAAACAAAAAAGCAGAAAAGGTCTCAAATATTGTTTTACACATAAAAACCAATAATGTAAAACAAATTACACAAGTGTGGTACTGGCATGTTTCCTGATTATGTTTAAACTCATGTTTGTGTGTGTGTGTGTTGAGAGTCATGGTGTATTCTAATGCATGAATGATAGGCTCATTCAGATAAGTGATAATGAAGAAACTTGTGTCAACAATCAGAACAGAAAGAGTTCCATGGCGAGTGATCACTAGTCAAGGATTTCAGAGCTGCGTGTATTTTGAAAAAAATGTATCCCCATACTCTGAGTTCACGTGTCGAGGGGATGGGGGCTTGTCCCTCTGTAATCCCCGCACAGAGTAAACAAACACCATAGAATTATCTCCTTTTATACTAGAGTCAGCTAGAGTCCGTACGAGGTCACGTGACACGGAAACGTTTGAGTTTGTAGGCGGCCATTTTTCGGTGGGCGAAAACTTTTGTTTACATGTGAGTGGGCGTGTCTCTGCTCTTACGTGTTTTATTTGATTCTAACGTTATGTTTTAATCCAAAGCGATTCTCTTAAAAGTGCAAGCGTATGAAACCTCTAGATCTAGATCTAGATCTAGTCCCTTTCTGGG
>NW_004797410.1:345624-348361 GCF_000002075.1 Aplysia californica | reverse complement strand
GTTAACGTCTTATTGGGTCCAATCGAGTATACGTTATATACACAGCCGCTTGGAGCTGTGACTAGAAAGCACAGTTGAGTATGAATTATCACATGTACGCAGATAATAAACAGTTGTATAAATCCACCACTAGATCTAGATGTTAAAACCTCCCCTGCCACCATGGGTATGTGCATTGATGATGTCAAGAACTGGATGATTGATAATACGCTCCAGCTTAATGAAAATAATACTGAAACTCGTTTATGTAACCCAAAGAAAAGCCAAATCCCCATAGATCTAGACGTCGAGATCTAGATGTAGATATCTAGATCTCTAGAACTAGATCATGTTTGTACGATGTGTAAGCGTATGCGTGTCATGTGTGCGTGTGAGTGTGTGTGTGTGTGTGTGTGTGTGTGTGTGTGTGTGTGTGTGTGTGTGTGTGTGTGTGTGTGTGTGTGTGTGTGTGTGTGTGTGTGTGTGTGTGTGTGTGTGTGTGAATATTGCTCTTACATGCATTTATGTAAAGCACATAGAGCTGTGTTCGTGGGCGCTATAGAAATGATCTGCATTATTATTATTATATTGTTATTATTATTAATGTTGTTGTTATTATTGTTATTATTATTATTATTATTATTATTGTTGTTGTTGTTGTTGTTATTATTGTTATTATTATTATTGTTGTTGTTATTATTATTGTTATTATTATTATTATTATTATTATTATTATTATTATTATTATTATTATTATTGTTGTTGTTGTTGTTATTATTGCAGCCTTAGAGACTTTCTTTAAAATAAAACGAGACCAGAAAGGATGGTGCAACACTGCTGCATTTATTAGTGTACTAACAGAGCCTCCAAAGAAACCCCTCTTTCATTTCATTGGTAAGAGTAAGATTAAGATTGATAAGAATTTAGACAGATTAGATCTAGATCTAGACCCAGATCTCCGTTTTGAAGAAAATATTCGAAGAGATTAAGAGTCTGGTCTGATCAGTGCCTACCTTTCAGTTAATTGATATCAGATGTAACCACTGCAATTTTGCCTCGTCTTTGTGTTTAATTACTTTCTTAAACATCACAAAATCCAAGCTAGATCTACTAATCTGAGGTACCAATTTCACTCACTTAACTCACTGACTTAAATAGATCTATATATATTATATTTATATATATATTATATTTATATTATACTAATATATTTATATATATATATAAAACATAGTAATATAACAGCATCATCAATCCTAATTATTTTTATGGGAAAATGATGGATGGGAGTAGCCAAAGATAGGCTTGTGTCTAAAATGTATGAAGTAGTGTATAGGATAGATATATCTAAGTTTATTGGTGACAAAGGAAACTATAGCCAGATTGCGTTTGGTGCTGAGCTTGCTATATATGCACAGCATAATATCAGTCATCACTACACTGTGTAGACAAACAATTGTCCAGGCTACAAAACAACGTGAAGTTCCCTTTTTTATCTTTAGTGAGTCCAGAGCTGTCTCAGTTGTTTTACTAATGCCCCAAATTAGATTTACTTAAAACAGCAATAAAAGGAACTTTAGTTTAAATGCTGTAGATCGTCTACTTTAGTTCTTTTTTTTTTTAAAGTCTAATACCGACATAAAGAAACACTAGATCTACTTGTTTGGTACATGTATAATAATAATAAAAAAAAGTGAACATAAGAATGAAAAATACAGTTTCCTGTTTAAATGTCACTAGGGAAAGTTTTATGCTTTATGAAGAGCTTCAGTGCCTTCCTGCACCTAATGGAAGAAAAACTTGAATTTTTTTCTATGACTCATCTTGGTTTAATTTAAAGCCAAACTGTTTTGGTTTTTTGTTGTTGTTTTTTTTTGTGTTTTTTTTTTTGGGGGGGGGGTATTGAGATTCGGGAGGAGAGAAAGGGTGGGGTGATTGGAAGGTTCCCATGATACCACATCTTAATTCATACTTCTTTTTATAAGTTCGATAGGCCCTATAGATCTACGCTTTGATTCAGTCAATAAGAAATAAACCACTTCGTAGATATAGCGCTGATGAAGAAATAAAGGTTTTTTGAGGGGTTCCATTTTTAAGCCTATATCTCTATCTCTATCTATTTAATAATACATTTGTTTGTAGATCTAGTAGTAAAAAGAACGCTGTATTATTGCTATTTAGTAACCTAGATAGTACGCCACGGCGCCCACGTAAAAAAAAAAAGTTAACAAGGACCAATCCGATCGCCTATCGCGTATGAGGGAGAGAAAACATGCCTGGCCCATTGCTTTAGCTTGAATTCCTTCACACAACTCGCCCACCGAAACATGGCGGACGCCGCTTTCAAATGTGGCCATCGTGCAGCAAGGCGAGAGAGGGGCGTACGGTATCTAGTGACTACAGTGTACATCTATGACAAACACTCACATACATGAACACATATAACTAATATAAGAAAAAATAAGTGGTCTCTTGTTTCGGATCAAATCGAAGTCCTGTTACAATTCAGTAATTGACAATAGCGCGCATTACAATGCATTGCCTAGATCTCTCTATATCAATTTGTCTTAACAGATAAGTATTTTTTTTCAAACATCTCTACGCATCATTCTAGAAAATTCTTTATTTAAAGAAAATTCTTTAATAAATACTTATCTAAAAAATGTTAATCCCAGTCCATAGTCCATTGTTTCTTCAGATTTTAAAAAGTTTACAGCTGGAGCAATATATATATATATATATATATATATATATATAT
>NW_004797410.1:344291-345524 GCF_000002075.1 Aplysia californica | reverse complement strand
TCTTTTACAAGCAAGTCCGTCCTTTTTTTTCTTATGGCGACATAAAGCTTATTGGACGCATGTTTTGAGAACATTTAGTGAAAAAGTACATTGTATATTCACTATAAAAACCATTTTCTTGTTACAATAAGTTTGGCAACTAAAAAAACGTAGGCCGCGTGTATGCAAAATGTGTGCGAGAAGCAGGAAGAGCTATGAATAATCCCATTTTCTGCGTTACAATTTTTTTTACTGCTCTGTAACTGTAAAAGAGAAGAAAGTAGGGGGGGGGGGCAGAGTCAAACAGGCACCCAAAATCTTACGCATTCCGCAAAATCGGAAAGGTGCATTCGACCACTCTTTGTAAAAACAAGATGCGTGACTTGTCTTGTGTTTTGTTTTTCAATTACGATCAAGGGGACATTTAGGATACGAAAAGTCGGCCCGTATGTTATATCAAGCTATTGCTGTGCACCAGGGAACGATGTACATGAACTTAACACATAATGGTTCTGTGTGCAACACTTAAAGCGTGACTCGTTTTGAGACGCGACGAAAGTAAGAGTAAGAGAGGATAAGACGGGGGGACAGACAGACAGACAGACAGACAGACAGACAGACAGACAGACAGAGAGAGAAAGGAATAGACAGGCAGACAGACAGGCAGACAGGGAATGTTAAACATGAACTTAGATAACACATAATTCTGTGGGCGCCCCTTAAAACGTGACTCATTTTGAGACGCGATAGTGAGAGAGGATAAGAAGGGAGGGACAGACAGACAGACATGGATGGAGAGAGAAAGACAGAAAGAGACAGAGTGTTAAGGGAAAAGGGGGTTGGGGGGGAGGGGGGTAGGAGTAGGGTGAAGCAGAAAACCAAGGTATGGAAAGAATGCAACGAAAGAATAACATAGGCACATCAATGTTACCAATAAACTCGTAGGTGAGGTCATTTCCCGCTGGTTTAACCAATACAATACATGTAGGCCCTATGTACATTTATTCAGAGAGTATTTAATTATATTTAAGAGTCTCTGATGTATTTTAGTTCCCAAATTTTAATACGCACTGGCCTGTTAGCTATGAGATGTTCTCTCAGTGCAATGTGAACAAAAGCCTTTTTCATTGAGATTATTCAGTTCGGCATTCTTTTTACTGTCCTGAGTAGAAGAAAACACAAAATAATAAAAGCGAATGCCATACGTTTGAACGCAGGGGCGAAGGCTGACTTGTTTGACAGGGTAATCAAAGT
>NW_004797410.1:341910-344191 GCF_000002075.1 Aplysia californica | reverse complement strand
TCAAGCTATTGCTGTCCCCCAGGGAACGATGTACATGATCTTACAACATAATGTTCTGTGTGCAACACTTAAAAGCGTGACTCGCTTTGAGACGCGCCGAAAGTAAGAGTAAGAGAGTATACGACGGGGGGGGGGGGGGGGAGAGAGAAAGGAATAGACAGGCAGACAGACAGGCAGACAGGGAATGTTAAACATGAACTTAGATAACACATAATTCTGTGGGCGCCCCTTAAAACGTGACTCATTTTGAGACGCGATAGTGAGAGAGGATAAGAAGGGAGGGACAGACAGACAGACATGGATGGAGAGAGAAAGACAGAGAGAGACAGAGTGTTAAGGGAAAAGGGGGTTGGGGGGGAGGGGGGTAGGAGTAGGGTGAAGCAGAAAACCAAGGTATGGAAAGAATGCAACGAAAGAATAACATAGGCACATCAATGTTACCAATAAACTCGTAGGTGAGGTCATTTCCCGCTGGTTTAACCAATACAATACATGTAGGCCCTATGTACATTTATTCAGAGAGTATTTAATTATATTTAAGAGTCTCTGATGTATTTTAGTTCCCAAATTTTAATACGCACTGGCCTGTTAGCTATGAGATGTTCTCTCAGTGCAATGTGAACAAAAGCCTTTTTCATTGAGATTATTCAGTTCGGCATTCTTTTTACTGTCCTGAGTAGAAGAAAACACAAAATAATAAAAGCGAATGCCATACGTTTGAACGCAGGGGCGAAGGCTGACTTGTTTGACAGGGTAATCAAAGTAAAATGGGACCAGATATGGCCTGTAGATATCACACAAGAATCTTACTCGAGGCGGCGATTCTGAGTTGTGATTGAAAACAAATCCGGAATTCATATTGTATGTTCAACGGCCAAAATAATCGGGAAAGTATCTTATTAAATATCAGTTCCCACTAAAATTAAACTTAACTTTAGATGTGAATACATAAACACAAAGCAAAGAAGCATAGATGTCAGTACTAGATCTATATGTTATATATCTACCAGTGAGTCTAACTCTTTGGTAGAACATGACAATTATTATTTTTTAAATTTCACATTTGGCTGTTTTTGTTAGCCTTTCGCGGCCAGGAGCTGGTGTCATAATCGAGGTCACGATCTGATTATAGGACGGTAAAAAGTCGAGGAAAAAAAACAAGCACAAGCAGCAGTCAAGAGATTATTAAGAGTTAGTTCCCCTCACATTTGTGAGGTAGACTCGACCAGTGTTAATTAGCTTACTTAATCAGGGCGTGTGATTGATTTTAACTGTGGCCCCAAAGGGGTGAACAGGGTATATGTGGCAATGAAACAACTTTGACTGCCATGCACATGTTCCCTTCAACTCTATTCCAGCCTCACTTTAAGCTTACTTAATCAAAGCTTGCGTCTGCTTATGGAGTGGCCCGAGAGGGGTGAGAAGGCTATTTCTGTGGCCGTGAAACCGTTTTGAATGTTAGGCATACTGTTCGTTGTTGGTTACGAACGTCTTTTTACATTTAATTTATGAAGTTTACGTTTAAGGATGAATTTGACAGCGACAATGTTTCAAAATTAGAAAGGGAAGCAGTGATTATTTGATTATATAGACGCTTCGCCCCTGTTTGAACGTCTCACGATACAATCAAGACTGCAATGACAACAAGAAGTACGAATGGCTGTCGGCTGAGCAAAAACAACACTTGCTCCACGCCAAATGAGTTCACAAAACTCTACTGATAAATGCCCACACGGCGTACATCTTACAAAAACAAGTGGTGATAATGCACTTAACACAGTTCTAAACTTTATAACCAGGACTCTTTCTTTCCAAATAACACGACAATAGGATAATTGGCCTACCCATCATCTACCCCCCCCCATAAATACCCATCATCTACACCCTATTAACATTAGAAAACAGGAGGTTTAAAATACATGCACTGTCATTAAGGCACATGGTTTCATCTCAAAATACAAATACTTTAGACTTTAGGTACTGCACACTAAAAATGTATATTTACAATTCAGTAGGGCCTATTTTTTGTAAATGGTTTAAGAATAGAAAGTGGCTATTCTCACCCACCCCGGAAGTTCTCGCAAGATCAACTCCTCCCCTCTTCTTTCTCTCTCTGTCTCTTTCTGAATACTGTCTATCGGTGTGGACGATCAATTGACCAAAACAAAGTAAAAATGATGTTAAAACACAAAAGTAAATAAATTTGGTTGTCTACAAAGATGCTACGGCTATTTAACTTTTCAATCGAGCCGAACTACGCGGGTCGCCATTTTGTTTTGCC
>NW_004797410.1:294013-341810 GCF_000002075.1 Aplysia californica | reverse complement strand
AAAATGTGAGGCAGCGTGGGGGAATCAGGCTCTCGTCAAAATAATCAAAATGAAGAAACTTGCATTTTTCCGCAGGTTTGTGAATTTTTATTAAATTTTTTATTTTTGGCTCAACACTTTTCATGCCCATTAAAGAACTCATTTCTGTATGGATTTTTCTGAAAAACGTTGATTAAAGGCACAGAAAATGTTAATTTTCAGTTACCACGGACTCTTAAGCTAAGGAAATAACTAACCTTTGGCGGTCTTTTTCTCACTAACTTTACCTCTGAAAACAGGTGACCCCCCACCTCCTTCTTTCGTAAATATCTCGACTTGTATTCAAGATAAATGGACACTTTTTTCATCCAAATAAAGACAAGTGAACAAGCTTTAAGATGATACCAATAACTCTACATGCCCTAAAATTGACGAGAGCCTGATTCCACCACGCTGCCTCACATATGAAAAAAAATCGATAATTAATTTAAGCAGGTGGAAATTAACTTGTATTTTTTCGTTTGTTTACTTCCTCCTTTATACTAAGGATAAGGTTTTGCAAAAGAGGTTATAAACAGCCCTATTTTTTAAAAACCTCTTTGAGTGTTGCCCAGAGACGATTAAGTTTCAGACAGGTAAGGTCGCTACACACTAGAAGGGTATCCATCTCCTTGGACAATAAGAAAACGGGTAGATGAATGTGTGTGGTAATTTTTGCGTGCCGCTATATTTTGTGAAGTAGAGGTAGGCGCTTTGCCGTGGCACGTAGGACACCTCAGTTCGATCCCCGTGGGGGGAGGATTTATAAGGGGCTGTTCAAATATTATAATCTTACACCTGGAAGGGGGGGGGGATCTTTGTTTGGCTCCTGTAAGAAAGGTGTTAGAAAGGGGGGGGGGGGGGGTCTTGAACAAATGTAATATTACACTTTTGAGAGGTGAAAAAAAAATAAGGAAAAGAAGGGTGGCCTTGGTCAAGAAAGGCTGCATGGTGTGCAGAGGCCACAAGGAATGTGGAAAATATTTTCCGAGTATTGCAGCATTGAAGAGGCTCAGGGCTTTACACGGGAAGAATAAATGTGAGGCAGCGTGGTGGAATCAGGCTCTCGTCAATTTTTGGGCATATTGAGTTATTGGTATCATCTTAAAGCTTGTTCAGTTTTCTTGCTTTCAATTAAAAAACTACCCATCCATCTTCAATAGAAGTGGAGATATTTTGGATTGAAGGAGGTGGGGGTCACCTGGTTTAAGAGGTAAAATTAGCGAGAAAATGGCCGTCAAAGCTTGGTAAATTCCAAAGCTCGAGAGTCCATGGAAACTGTAAATTCATATTTTTGTGCTTTTGATCAACGTTTTCGGTGAAATCCTCAAAGGAATGTGTTTGTAAATGGACATAACAGGCGTTGAGCCAAAAACAAAAATTTTGATAAAAAATTGCTAAACAGGGAGAAAACAGCTGTTTTCTTCGATTTCATTATTTTGGCGAGAGCCTGATTCCACCACGCTGCCTCACAAATGGAGGTGGTGGAAGAAGAGGAGGAAGAGGAGACAGCAGGAAGTGGGAACAGG
The DNA here is from genome assembly GCF_000002075.1 of Aplysia californica. Lineage (NCBI taxonomy): Eukaryota > Metazoa > Mollusca > Gastropoda > Aplysiida > Aplysiidae > Aplysia > Aplysia californica. The sequence goes on along the minus strand of NW_004797410.1, from coordinate 340,263 downwards.
ACCTTATAGGCCTTCTCAGATACAGAGAAGGCCTAAAACAGGACCCTTAATTATTTGAAAGACAGCTCAGCAGATGTCCCTGTTTTTTTAAAAATATTTTTGACATTATGATGAACACTGCCTTTTTTTAGAATAACTAATTCCCCTTTTTGTTTTAAGCATTATAATGATCAGTAATAACAGATACAGTGGAATCCTGATAAAGTCAACTCTAGCTTACTGTCAACACCTCACTGAGGTCCCATTTCTTACCTTCTTTGTTTAAGTAATTGTGTTTCTGATACATATACAGTCAACCGCTTGAGCGTTAACCTTGCGTAAAGTCAACAATTTGGGGCTAAATCCCAACTTGAATTCATTTAAGAAGAGATATTTAGGTCCAGAGCTAGTGGTGTACACACCCCCAATTACTTCGTTCACTCATTATCTCTTGTTTTGGTGACAACTTCAGAATTATACTCACTGAAGTTGAGCTAACATCTTGATACCAGGCACTTTGTAATTTTGTAGCTGTCATCTTCAATTTTCAATGTCGAGTAGTGCAATGGATAAAGTCAACCTTGCTCAAAGTCAACACCTTTTTTCGTCCTGAATTCCACTGTAATTTGTTTTATTTGTAATTAAGGCGCTTTTGAAATTGACATAGGTCTCAATTTGTTCCTTATTAGTAAGAAAGAGTGTATGCAATATTTTCCTTGAATTATCAACCGGTACTCTGTTATTTTTCAGTAAATGTAGAACTGCATATTATTATGTGCATACGTAGGCTATGATATCTGTGTAAGTGTTCCGCGCAATTTACCGATCTTAAGATTGCGCCGCGCGTTTTAACGATCATTTAATTGTATCATTCTTGTGAGATCTTCAGTTTTATATCTAATTTTAATTCTAATTTTCATGTTTTTGCAATTTTAAAAATATACGTGAATGTTCCTTGATGTGAGTAAAAGAATAAAGATGGAAGTGAATTATACGATCGCCACAGAATTCTACACTTATAGAAGCGGAACTCCCTCTTCGCGATCGCTCATTCGCTGTGAGTGTAGAATTCTGTGACGATCGCTAAAATGTGCAGCGCAATCTTAAGATTGCCGCTCAGTTATACGATCGTTAAATCGCGTAATATTGCGCCGATCTGTAAATTGCGCGGAACATGCATGTTCTTCATGAATATTATGTAAGGCGCATGGAACCATGATTGTAACACAGATTTATGCGATATAAATGTCATATCATATTATTAGTTTTATAAGCGAACAATGTAATATTACGGGCGGGGGGGGGGGGGGTAAGAAAAGTGTAAGAAGGGTGGGGGCGGGAGTCCCCAAAAAGGTGAACAGCCCCTAACGAGTATCTTTGTCTTTCTGCTGGGATATTGTACATGTGTCCCTCTCAGTCTGGGTTGGCCCTGCATGACAGGCAGGCTCGTAGCCCACCTCCTATATAATATTAATTTCGTCAACCTGAGGGTAAAACACCTTCATTAAATCTTTTTTTTTAAAGTGTATAAAGAGTTGCTGGTTATTTAGGTGGTTTTTTTCCTTCCTTGATGTTTCCATTCGGTTACGTACCTACTCTGCATTTGAAAGGTCATGTTTAGCATCTTTATTTCGCGTAAAGAGAAGTACACCGATATGATATTATTAGTCTTTTAGAGAAAAGCACCATTTTTTTAAAAAAATCAGAAAAGATACATAATTATATGACCAATTGGAGTCAAGAAAATAAATATAATCTACCAGTAGTCACCTCAACCTGGCGCCAAGTCTTTATTGACTTTATTTATTGACTAATAAGACAATAGTAGATTCTTACAAAACCAACAAACGGAGTCAATTAGCTTGAGAGATTTTGTCTAGAGGATAGCAATTCTGTTGAGACCAAAAGATGTAAAACACAATGACAAGACAGAACCTACAACACTCTCCCACTCCCACTCCCGACTAACCTGCGGTGTGTCACCTCGTCTACGAATGCACACTGCCTTTCTCAAGTTGAACGATGTGATCGTTCTGAGAGATCGTTAACTCCTTCCACACGTCATGGCAAAATGAAACATGGAATCCCATACACTGTTGTCGTTCACCAGTCAGGCGACACTTTTCTCTGCAACCTTTTCTTGAAGACAGTCAAACATTTGCTTATTGATTGTAGGGAGGTGTAGTAGGCAGAAGAAACGGGTGTCAGTTTTCGTCAGTCAGGTCCTGGTCATATGCAGCTCCTGAGAATAGTCAAGCAGATAACACAATGTATGTCCGTCTCTGAAGCAGAAGCATTGCTTTAAATAAGGATGTGGAAGTCCACGGGTGTTAGGCCTATGTATTCTTAGTAACAGAAAGTGTACAACCATGCAGTGCGCCCATACAGTGCTGCAATCAATGGGCTTTTAAACCCAAGGAGTTTATTTTTGTCTCTCTCTCTCTCTCTCTCTCTGTGTGTGTGTGTGTGTGTGTGTGTGTGTGTGTGTGTGTGTGTGTGTGTGTGTGTGTGTAATTGTGTGTGTTTTTCAAGCAGTGCGAGGCATAGATAAGAAACAAATGCAAGCCAAGGTTTGTCCTAAAACCCCCGTAATCTGACAGTGTCAACAAAAAACAACTTCAACAAGGAGACTTGGAGTCGTGTCGACACTTTGATAAAACCTGAGCTGTCTCATTGTCATTGGTCTAAATATATGCATGTGGGGTTCCCCGCGCCGTCCTTCAAAGGCATTATAATGCAACGAACGCGGCACACGCACAACGACAGAATGTTGAATAAAAATTGCTGTGAGAGCTGTTCCTCGGTAGTAAATCTGCTTGCCTTCGATTAATCGAGTAGACACCAGCTCCAGTGTTTTGTGCAGTCTTTGGAGTGAGGGTGTGCAAGTACTCGTGTCCACCGAGTATTAGCCCCTACGAGGACTCTCTCGAATCCAAAACCTCCGAGTACTCGGGAAATTCCTCGATTAGCAGCTCTGTAGATTTTGCCATTTTAATTTATGTTGTTGCTGTAGATGTTGTTGTTGCTGGGGGGGGGGGGGGGGGCAGTAGACATCAGCAACAACAACAACAACAACAACAAAAAAACACTATGAGTCTGAGCTCAGGAATCGAGTTCTTGAGTAGGTGGATAGTGCAAAAGCAGCACTAGTGGCAGCAGTAAGCAGCAGTGTAATTCGCAGTAGCAGCAGCAGCAGAAGCAGCAGCAGCAGTAGCAGCAGCAGCAGCAGCAGCAGCAGCAGCAGCAGCAGCAGCAGCAGCAGCAGCAGCAGTACTAGTAGTAGTAGCCCTCTAGAACCCAAGCATAGAAATACATGACCAAAAAATTATTCCTTAGCATATGGTGATCAAGATATGTATTAAGAAGTTGATTAGAGCAAAACAATTTGGAAAATATACGATAGTTATTGCGTAACACTGTGTGCCATATATGGGTCAATGGGTTTTACAGGAGTCTAAAAATATGTGTGCCATATATGGGTCAATGGGTCCTGCGTAAAGAACATGTTCACATTTTGTTAAACATTAAAAATCAGTTTCTATCCCTGTTGAGGTACAAATGCACGTCGCATTTCCTTCAGTAGACAGATGACTTTCCATTGCAGTTGATATTTTTGCATCGTTGCCGCACTGTCCACTTTGGGAGGCGGTCAGTTCCATCAGAGTCCACACCTGGAGCAGGATTTTTTCTTTTGATTGTACGGGGCATGGATGGTCCAGGATTCTTCAATAATAAACAGCCAACAGTGGGGTTTGCTTCTCCTGTCCTGTATTGCTTCACTGAGGAACGACCATTAAAGGGCACCACGATATGATCCACAGCACTTTGTTCCTTTTGTGGAACTTTCTGGAAGTTTGCCTGCAAGCTCTCATACCAAGGTAGAAGTTTCAACAGTTTGTCAGCATCTCGAGATGCCTCTGGAATCGACACGTTGTCTACAAAATGTTAACTGTCTGTTCTTGTCATGAATCTATTCCGTGGCATCAAGTCCCCGACAAGAGGGTAGTGCTTATCCGACTCCTAGTTTACTCGGAAAAAGTGGGACTGGGTCAATCCCATACGGAGATAAAATCCTAAGAAAGTTTCGACATCCTTCTTTTGAACATTCAATTCCTTCCCGAAATTCTGCACGGAGTAAGCAATTGGTTTGAAAACGTTTCCAATTGCCTCATTTGTTACTGGAATGGGGCCTTCACAGCGCCATTGGGTGGGGCTTGTTACCCCCCCCCCCCCCCCCCCCCCGGAAAACTCCATGTCAGTCCACCAAACTCCAAACATTTGCCTCTTCAAGCTTTTGATCATATCCCCTGGACCTCAGCTGGGCCAATGGTGTATTGTCATCTTCTGAGTCAGAAGAATCTATGCGGAGTTGGCTGTAGCGTAATTTCAATGTGGGGTTTTTTGTTCTTTATGAGACTGGCGTTTTTGGCCTTTTTGCTGAGGTGGACAGCTGCTCTAAGTGACTTCCGCCACAGTCCCCACTACATGTATCAGATGGGAGGTACTCGTCTCCAGAGTTCAAATTTACTGTCATCAGCGGAGATATAGTCACACATGTTTGATGCAGTGGTGAGGGGACATTCTGAAAAGGTAAATACGTAAGACACCTATTATATAACTGTTACACAGAACAAACCAATATATCAGTATTGTAAAGGTCAACATACAAATACATCAATGATTAAATTTCAAAATTCAGAATGAATTACAGTCATACTAGCAGAGCACATAAAATCAGTAGTAGAACAGAAGTCGCCGACAAATTGCTCCACAAAGACCCACTGTGCCATATCTGGCACACATTCAGGAGTTACCTGCCCAATGTGCCATATTTGGCAGTGACATTAATTATGCAATAAATGATATTTCAACGCTTCAAAAACGTTATGAGCATAATATTTGGACTTATCTTAACAGAAAAGAGACGTAAAGAAACAAAATTGTGCTTACCTTGATTTTCTGTTGGGGGTTGAAAAGAGGCAATAACAAAGACTTGACCACTCAGTGACTTTGAGGAAACTGGGAGACCCATCATGTCTTCCATTCACGGACTTGGGGCAATCAGACAAGATAATTGCAGAGTTTAGTTATAAATCTTTACTAAATGGTAGGGTTCGCCCCAATAAACGCACTTTTACCTGTATTAGAGTTAGAGGGTCAGTTTAGTTGTGTGCCATGGCATATATGGGTCAGTGGGTTCTAGAGGGTTAAGTAGTTGTAGTAGTAGTAGTATAAGTAGGGGGAGGAGGAGGGGGAAAGAGGAGGGGGAGCAGCAGCAGCAAAATACAGCAGTTCATTAACATCATTATATATATTATAGATCTAGATCTAGGGCCTACTCACAATTAATCAGACAAGTTCAGACTCTAACGTAAATTATGTTTTATGTTCTTTTTACTTTGTGCCATTGTGCAGTATAAGACATAAAACAATTAAAATTTTCGTTTGTGTAAAATAAAATTAAATAGGCCTAGGCCTAATGATACTGTCGTAATTATATGAGCAGAGGTCAGGGGGCTAGGTCGACTCTTCTGTACTGTTTATTGTTTATTGTTGACAAATATCCTACCGGAACCACGCCTTCTCGTTTTTAACCTTGACCTTCCTTTCCCATGGGAGAATAAGAACTGCCAAATAAGACGGTTGCGTTTTAAGATTATATCTTATTTAAACATGGGTTTGTTTGTTTTAATTTCAGAATCCAAATGTTTATATCTATTAAAAAATATTGGTTATGGAAAATTAGAAAGTGAATTTATAAAAGATGTGACTTTTTCTTAGATGTGTATTTTAAATACAGTAGGCTAGGCCTATTACAACAACTCGCTTCACGCCCCTGGCTTGCTGATCCTGTGTGACGAATTTTGTTTTTCTCCGTGATCAGTCGAGTCGAGTCGAGGTCAGTCTGTCATCATGGCGGACAAAAGTGGGTCGGCTGCTGGGCAAGCCCAGGTGAAAATTGGCCATTATATTTTAGGTGACACTCTCGGAGTTGGAACCTTTGGAAAAGTTAAAAGTAAGTTGTTCCTTTAAATGTCACTTCCTCATTCCTACATGTGCTTATTTTACAATCCCGGTGACGTAGAATCTATCTCTTTTTAGGGCTGAGGGCTGAGAGAAATATAATATACACTCAACTTCAACACAACATCAAGAAGCATCGACATGTCCTCTGACTGTGCAGCGTGCTGTCTTTGTTTTATTTTGTATTTTGTCTCTCATTGTTCCGGAATCAAACACGATAAAGTTATCATGTCTCATATTTACTGTTTATTTTGCGTGCAGTTAGGTTACATTAACTTAAGAGTAATAAGACTTGTGTAACTAGACTTAGACTTAGACTAGCCAATTAGAAATCTAATTCTAGTTTAGTAGAAGGCCACCTCTATTCTCACCCGGGGTGAGAATAGTGCAGGCGAGTCTTGTGGCTATTCTCACCCGGTGCGCGTTCACCAAATTTTGCGTTCACCCTAAACCACAGAATTCTACACTGTGATAACAGAAAAATTGTAGAATTCTGTGCCATGAACAAACGTTCCATTACAACTGTAGCCTACTAAAAGCGTACAATTTTGTCTGTGGGCAGTGGAGAGAGAGAGAGAAAGAGAGAGAGGAGTAGCGCGAGAATTTCCAGGCAAAACAAAATGGCGACCCGCGTAGTTCGGCTCGATTCGAAAAGTTAAATAGCCGTAGCATCTTTGTAAACAACCAAATTAATTTACTTTGTGTTTTAACATCATTTTTTAACTTTGTTTTGGTCAATTTGATCGTCCACACCGATGGACAGTATTCAGAAAGAGACAGAGAGAGAGAGAAGAGGGGAGGAGTTGATCTTGCGAGAACTTCCGGGCGGGTGAGAATAGCCACTTTCTTAGTAGAATCCTCTAGATAGACTAGATCTAGTTACAGTGACCAACTTTTTCCGCAAGTCAAAACAAGAGCATTCGGTCAATTGTTGTCATTGTTTTGAATGATTGTGACCCAATGAATGATGGCTTAGCTTATTACAGGGTGACTACCAGGCCCCAAGAATTCTGGGGGCCCCGGGAATTTGATGAATTCTGTAAAAGCTGCCTCTTTGAAAGACCCGGGAAAATAAAAGTTCTCGAACACTTGAGAACCAAATCGGATAAGGTTCTTGGGTTCATTGTGATATATTATTCATACTATAAATGTAACAGATATTTACCCCCCCCTCCTCCTCTCTCTCTCTCTTTCTCTCACACACACACTCAACACACACACACATGCACGCGCGCACACTCACGCGTGAACGATAACAATGAATAAACGGGACTATCTTCCCAGACTGGACTAAATAAGTACCATACTCTTTAAAAACAATCTTAATGCCTCACTTTTCCAAACAGAGCAAACCAGACGAGTCCAAGTGTGTGCTTTCCCAAGAGGGGGGAGTAGGCTTTCATAATGCAAACACAATGTCATACCACTTCTTAGATGTTTGCTTTTCTGTTTCTATTCTTCTGTCATGCAATCAAGCAATAAAAATGACTAAAATATGATGAGGGGAAAATATAAATTTAAGTAAGAACAGACTGAAATACTTAAGTCACACAGTATCCCAGTGCCACACTGACATGTTGTTGACTGGATATAATGTACCTACATGCGTGTGTGTGTGTGTGTGTGTGTGTATCATGTATAAATGGAGAATGCACTGTCATCGCATTTTTGTGTAACATGCCCCTGGAAAATGGATGAGCCCCCTGGAAAATTGAGAAACCGGGTTGGCAGTCACCCAGCCATTAGGCCTACTGCCCAGTGGTGAAGACGGTAGTCACATCAAATTACACATAGATATGCTTTAAAAGTGTGATATTATTATATTATTGATACGGGTGGTCTTAATATCAAATCGCAGTTAATCGTTAATCAGGCGGATTTCACGGTGAGGATCCACAAGTTTCCCACTTTCCCAGTTTTTCTTCAGTATTTTGAACTTTTTCAAAGGGTTATGTATTTTATCATTGGAAAGGCCTTTTAACTCTTTATCTCAGCGGCTCGCGGTGAGAACCGCTGTGCCAGTGAGCCAGCGGCGCAGGCGCATTCCTTTACGGCAACTTCGAAATAAATTAGTTTTTAGCTATTATTTTATTGCTGAAAACAGGTCTCTTACACTACACTTGAAGTTCATTCATTAGATGAAGAACTATCTAAATAGGGTTGCTAGTTTCGATTTAATTCTTTCCGGACGCATCGCCGATATAGGCTATATCCGCCCAATTCCACACCCCTTGCAGACGTATCGCTGCGGCTATGATAAGGTGCCTCAGTTTTGTTTCGTTTTAACACGATCTGTCATTTATAATTGCTTTTTATTGTTTTTGAAAAACTCTGAAAGGATTTAGGAAACGAATACATTTAGTTTCATTTTGTCAAAGTGTGGATTTGGGTAAAGACAAGTGAATTAGTTTAAATTGCGGTCTTGCAGCAACAAAACGATGTAACCAGACTCAGTATAAATATCATAACTCAAACAAAAATTGGAATGTTACTTTCAAATAAAAAGCTGCGCATTCAGAAATTCATGGATTACGCTTTTGGCCTGTATATGATAAGATAGCTATTCTGATTTGCTTTCAAATGTTTGCTAAATGTAATTTTTTGTGTCAAAATTTATTTTTGTCATCACCATCGCCTTTTCTAACCCTTGTAATGCATACTAATGTTCAAAATTAACCCTTTTTTCATGTTGGGGTATATTCCTCTTTCAATGTCCTTCAATTTGACATATCATATCATATGTATGTTTTGAGTGATGGTTATAATGCTTCTATAAAGTTATTTTGTACACCACCTGCATAGCCAAATCGATCCACAAGTTGATTTTGTCTAGACCCCCAAAAAACTACGCCCGGAAAGAGTTAATGACGGTTTTGTCATGTTTAGATTTAGCATAAAAAAAGAGCCCTGGAGTAGTGGGTTTACCCTCCCTCGGAGATAAAGAGTTTAAGAGAAGTTTAAAAATGTTAGTTAGAGTTAGAGAGACTGCAAAGGCTTGTTAAAAAAGTTAGGCCTATGTAATGAAATGTAACCTTACCTTGGTGCGCACAACACAATCCGTGAATATCACCAAATTTGGTATAATAATCCATTTTATCGAATTCACTAGCCATAAAAATAATTATGTACACAATAAATGAAAATATTAAAAATAAAAATAAACAATAGAAAAAGGAAATAACAAAAGGAAAAAGAAATCAGTTGCCAAAATGTCTCCCAACATTCGAACAGCCTATAATTCCACGAAATCATCGTCGGCACCGATCTGGACGACTCAAAGCTTTCATCGGCTTCAAACAAGACAATCATAAAAGAACTTGCTATTTTTGTCCCTTACGTCATTTGTTTACTTCCTACACATTGTGTTGCAGTCTTTTAATCAATATAAACATAATATATGACAAATAAACGCGTGCAATTGGGTTGGACCTGTAATGGGTTCCGACATTGGTATGCTTCGAACGTTAGACATTTAGTGCAAGAAAAAACTTGGAAAACAAGACCTCATCGAAAGGATGCTAAAGAATGAAAGAATGGCACCAAACGGAAGTAGTAAAAAAGAATGGCACCAAACGGAAGTAGTTGTTAGCCGCGGCTGCACAGAAAATCCTCAGGATTTTCCGTAAATCTCTTGAGAAATGCCGAGTTCGATTGTAAGATGCCGGAGACTCAGCGGGAGGGGTACGTCACAAACGGCTTTCGAATCTACTAATAATTTCTTCAATTTTCGCAAATTACGGCTAAAACCCATGTAGAAATGAATATCGCGTAGCCTGAGCATAAAAACTTAATTCGTTTCGAGTTTGGAGGAAACTTTGGCACTTCATGTAGCGTCAAAATGTCGGACTTACTTACGCAATTTTTGACAAACATTTCACTCTGTCCATTGGCATTTCAAACTGATGCTAGATTTCTTCTTTTTTTTTTCTTATCACCTTAGAAAAATATATTTCTTGCTTGTTCCAGCTATTTGTGGAGAAAATCTAGCATAATATGCCATTTAAAGTGAAAATTTTCAGACTCGTGAACATCCGGAAACGCACAAAGTCCAAATCCTTACGTCCGTGACACTGTTACGCAAAATATCAAACAAAATAAACAAAGTCAATACTTGTTTTTTATTCTCTTGTTTATTGGGCTCTTAAACAAACAAAACGACACAAATTGAACACCAAACAGTACACCAGGAGAATTTTATTTAAAAGATAAACCCTATGTTGTTTCTCCCACCCTTACCGTGAAATCCGCCGATAGCTTACCATGTCCACAGTGAAGTCGACTCAGCTGAAGAACGTGTGGCGAGTTCACTGAAAAAAAAGTATCCTGTAAACTCGTCACACACACACACACACACACACACACACACACACACACACACACACACACAAATAACACGCACATGCACACACACACACACACAACACCACATGCACACACACACACAACACCACATGCGCACACACACACACACACACACACACCCCGTGTAAACAACGGTCTGTGACGTTCAGCGTTAGTGGGCAAGATATTTCCACTGTACAAAATTTTTAACAGGTTTTATATATTTGCACCCAAAAAGTGTCCATTTTTTTCTTTAAAATGTTGAAACAGAAAGGTTTCCATGTGTAGATTTTGATTGAATAAACTCTGGTTTTGTATTTTTTTAAATATTATTAATTAAAGGGTGGCATATATTAAACCCACACCCTGTTGACAGTTCTCTTGTATGTGTTTATTTCAGTGATATGTTTGTGTTTTCATTCTTCCAGTTGCTACTCACCAGTTAACTGGTCATAAAGTAGCTGTAAAGATCCTGAACAGACAGAAGATAAAGAATCTTGATGTTGTTGGAAAGATTCGCAGAGAAATTCAGAATCTCAAGCTCTTTCGACACCCTCATATAATCAAACTGTGAGTTATTTTGTTTGTTGTTTTGTTTTATATTTTTATAGAAAATAGTTTCAGTTAATTCCATTAAAAAAAGTGTTTTATGAATCTAACTTTTTACTTTTATATTTAAGAAAGAGTTTGGAAGTAAAGATTTGTTTTGGTATTGACTGTGATTTGTTAATCTAATATAATACTGATTAGGATGTTACTCTAGAGCTGCTCTAGAATATTCTAATCAGCATTAGACGAACAAGTCATTTTTATGATTAAAGATATAATTCCTGTTATAGCACCACAGTCCATAGGTTTTTACTTGTTCGCCAAATTTCAGGCTGAAGTTTCAATATTTTCTATGAATTTCATTCACACTAAGAAACTGGTTTGAAAATCTAAGATGGCCACCACAGATACCCATTTTCCAGAAAAAGTCATCAAATCCACCTGTAATACACTTTCTTTGCCTATGAACTTCTTGAACAATTACATGAAAGTGAATGGAAGTCATTCATTAAGGGGAGACGTACACTCCCGAGAAATTTTCACAACGAATTACTTCCATTCACTTTCATGTAATTGTAGGAATTTTTAAAGAGGATTTTTAATTCAACACTTTTCAATGCGCGCTCATATGACCTTAGCAGTTGCGAGCGCCGTAAAACCTTATACTACTACTACTACACTTTTCAAACACCCTTTTAGGTCACATAGGGTGTTTTTTCAACAGTTGCGCTTTTGTGACCCAATAGAATAGATGTTGAAGAATGATTTTTAGTATTAAAAAAACAACAACAAAATTGATATTTTGAAAAGTTTTATAGATATTTTCAGGGATCGCTGACCCGGCAGGTCTTCCCTTTATTAAGGAAAACCCAAAATAAACACATCACACCTTTATTCAGGGATGTAAAACTTCGGCTTTTTCCGCTTAATTCGGCCGACTTGCCATTTGGGCCTCAGCTTTTAACAAAAGTCTACTATAAACAATACATATAATATATAACTAAATAGTGATTATTTGTTGTAATAGAGGGAAAGAAACAAATATAATTTAGTCTCACTGTATTCTTATTTCAGTCAGTCCGGCTTTTTTTTCAAAACATGTTTACATCCCTGGTTATTGATAAAGTAAAGTTAGACTGACTTTCAGTTAAAGCTAGAACTGATTAAAAAATGTATTCTTTTATGTCACAAGTGCTCGACAATGAGTAATATGTTACCATCAAGAAATTTGGGATAGAATCTGCGGAGAATCTCATGAGAGTGCCTTAAGTGTAGATATACAAGTTTGCTGGAAGAGCTTTTTCTTTCTCCTTTTCCTAACAAATTTTGAATTCCCTCCCAGAAGAAATGTGCATGAAAACATTGGAAAGAGAGAGAGAGAGAGAGTTTAAGAAAAGTCTAAGACACATTTGTTCAACGCTTTCCGTTGCCAGTAAATTTTGTATATAAGTCATTAAGTGAGAATGTGTATAGACATGGAAGTTTTATGTGTGTGTTTTGTTGGTGTTAAATCTCACAAAGTGCTTTTTCTGTCCTTAGATTCGTTGAGTGATGATGAGTTTGCATTCTGCAGTGGGAATAGGCGCTATAATATTCTGTCATTGCAGTAATGTTGGATTTTTAAACGTTTTTTTACACTTTGTAAAAGGCATTGATAGGAATTCAGATTTTATCCCATTTCGTTCATTTTTTAAAAAATTATTTTTTTTTTGGGGGGGGGGGGGGCAAAAATGTCTGCTCCAGATACTACTACAGTAAGTGTGTATAAAGTATGACTGATTTTCAATAATTTTTTTTTTCTATGCAGCTATCAAGTGATCTCAACTCCTACTGACATATTCATGGTCATGGAACACGTAGCTGGTGGAGAACTGTTTGATTACATTGTGAAAAATGGGAGAGTAAGTTGACTTGTCTAGGATTTATTTAGTTGGGGTTGTTTTCATTGAAGAGCGAAAGGTCTGATTTAAACAAATTAGCTTTGTATGCTGTAAAGTCAGATTTACGAAGGGAGTAAAAAAGTAATGCAAGTTGTTGGCTATTTTGCGCAATATTGCTTCAAAATAAATTAAATTCAGCTCACAAGTACTTGCATGTACTTTTGAACTCAAACTGTAAAAATTTAACTTTGATTTTCGCCTGTACGACGTCACATCAAAATGGCTGCCCCCTTGGAGGTCTGTCGGAGGTAAAGAGCTGTGATTTAATTTCTTGTTCTAGAAGAAAAATCCACCGGTAACATTCAAAAGAGACTTTAAAATGTTTACAAGGACCAAGTTCTAGATTTTGGCACCTTATACAAGTGGATCAGGTGTTTGAGCAATGGACCGGAAGAAGAGGAAGAAATGTCCATTTGCTTGTCGGACAAGCATCATCCCGAAGAATCAGCAGGAAAAATCATGGCAACCATGTTGTTAAATGTTCCTAACGTGTTTCTCACGTATTCTTTTTACCACGAGGAACAACTGTCAATTCTGAAGCCTACATTGAAACTGTGAAACTACTGAAAGCAAAATTTCGACGAGTCAGACAATTTGAAAATGGAAAGAGGTTAGGTTTTTTTGCCCAATGACAATGCACTATGACAATACCAGAACTAGGGAGACAATCACCCCGTTTGGGTGGAAAGCACTGTCACCCCCAGCTGATTCTTCTGATTTGGCTCCTTCAGACTTCCACCTTTTCGGTCCTAGAAAAGAACAATTGAGAGTTCAACACTACCATAACGATGAAGAAATCAAGACTGCTGTACCCCCGAGGCCAACCTGCTCAGTTTTACAAAGCTTGCATATGTGGATTTAGTAAAAGGAGGACAGTGGCTATTGAAAATATTGGAGAATATGTTGAGAATAGAAATCTGATCCTCAGATGTTCCCCTTCAATTTGAGGTATGATAGTTGCCAGTGCGTTCTTTTTTCTTTAAGTTATAAGGGAACTTGCCTTACTTTTTTACTCCCCCTCGTATTTAATTTAGAGATATTCTCAATTTACCTTTTTATGTTTTGTAACTAAAAAGAGATGCAATAAAGAGGCTGAACATTGAGAGATCAGAGGCTGCATGTGTCGTGACTTGACAAAATGCACTAACCATTCCTTTTAAAATTAAGTTTCCTTTATTTGAATTATCTGTCTTGAAATTAATTGATAAAGTGAGTATGCAGCTAGTGGAGTCATAATTTGGTTTAATGTTTTTAGGAATTTGAAATTTTTTGCAGTCATGCGACTGAAATTTTACCTTTTTTTTTTCTTTGTCGGTCATTCAACGAGTGGTTTGTGATTTTAATTGTTCTCTTTTTCTCTCAGCTTAAAGAAGGAGAAGCGAGGCAGTTTTTTCAGCAAATAATTTCCGGAGTGGACTACTGCCACAGACACATGGTAGTCCACAGAGATCTCAAACCAGAGAACCTCCTGTTGGACTCGCGCAAAAATGTCAAAATTGCTGACTTTGGTAAGGAGTACATAAAGTGTCTTTCCAGTGTCTAAAAACAGCATTCAGCCCATCGGGGGCCTTTGATGTCAGAGTGCTAATGATGGTCTTCTTTGATCTAGAGCATTTTTAGCCACCCTTTGGCATTTTGTAACTTATATTGTCTTTAATTGATCACATACAGAAGGCACTATGATTTAATAATGATACCTTAGGAAAAGAGTATTACTAGTCCTGTATAACTTGTAGATGTTGAAGAATGTCAATAAGTTTATCATTATCAAGAGGAAATTGGAATGTTCAGATGGTGTTTTACATATCTGTTCGTGATTTTAACAAATTGCCATACGACTTAAAGCTTTCTAAATCATCATTGAAAGGTTTTTGGGTATTTTTCAAGCTGTCTGGCAAGATGAAGAAAAGTTTGAAGCTGAATGTCTTATGCTCTATACTTATGCCATGGGAAAAATGATGTCTTCGTTTGTTTCTGTGTAGGGCTTTCAAATATGATGACTGATGGAGAATTTTTACGTACAAGTTGTGGATCTCCCAATTATGCTGCACCTGAGGTTATTTCGGGAAAGTAAGTGACTGTGTAGCTTGTGTTGCAACTTGAAGTGCACTGTTGTTTTAAAACATTTTTTTGGGTACTGTAACCCTTTGAACCATTGAAGACGGTGCTTCCATATAAGTAGTCCAGGAATGGGAAGCATCAGGGTTGATGGCTCAAAGGGTTAATCTTTAGTTACTTTCATGTAGAAAAGAATGTAGCAGTTCTTTAAAAGGATTGAATGTAACTAAAAATGTCGGTTACAGACAAAGGGAATGTAGATACTATGTATATTACATCTTTTTTTATTTTTCGTAATCCTAGAGGGTGCTGTGGTGGAGTGGTTAGTGCGCTCGTCTCCGAAACGGAAAGTTCGGGTTCGAACCTCGTTTCGGACACAGATTTTTTTCGCTGCCTCCTGCCAACTCAGCAGTAATGGGTACCTGACTTCGAGTTGGGGAAGTAAAGGCGGCGTAGAAAGGAACTGGCCACCCTACCACAATATGCCGAAGGCCCGGGAAGTTGTTTCACTAACAATGGCAATCCCCAGTGTCTGGATCGAATGCGGGAACAACTTTACTGTTAATCAAGACTTAGAGACATACAAGTCTGTTTTATGCTGTCGTGATGTTTGCTGTTAACTGATTCATAATATATCAGCTTTTAGGTTTTATTCATATTGGAACCCCCCGGGGCGGTGCCACTGACTGAAGTGTCTTTAGGCCATTCCCAAAGGGGGGACATTTCTCTTTCTAGTGCGCAGTAGAATTGTAAATGGGCTGATCTAACAATGTCATGCTCATTGGAGAAAGACGGCAAGATAACACTTTTACTTGGATTAATGCTGCTGAGATCCACTATTCCATCTCCACATGAACTAACAAAAGAAATGGACCATAAAGGAAAAACTGCTGATTTCTAAGAAAGTTTTACCCTTTGGATTTTTTAGGATTTACGCGTTGCAGTAATAAGAATTTGCAACTTTTTCATCCGCGCATTTTATAATGTTACTTATTTGACTACTATCAAGCTGTTGCTTGTAGGGTTTGGCTGGTATTGTTACTAGGGCAATATGTTCTTATGAAGCTATAGGTCCCAGTGATTTTGTGCATTCCAAAATATTTATGCTTACAAGTGGTCACTTTTACGGACAAGCAGGCTGACCCAGATTTCGGGGGTTTCCAGAAATCTTGACCTACACCAAAAGTGGACTTTGCCCTACCTATAGCAGAAGTTTGGTTTCATTGGTGTGTATATTTATTTGGTTATAGAGAAGACTCTCCTTCTCTTTTTAAGAAACTGAACAAGGGGCAAAAACTTTACCTTCGATTTTTTCAAAACAGCATTTTTCGGATTAGCCCCCCTGTGCTTAGAAGCGACCCAGTGTAAGATACCAAAATTACCTCATTTATTTGTTTTTACCTCTTTACAGACTTTATGCAGGACCTGAAGTAGACATTTGGAGCTGCGGAGTTATTCTGTATGCCCTCCTTTGTGGCACAGTAAGTGAAGCTTATCCTGGTGTCTGATTGAGATTTTTTAAAAGCCTTAAACTGTACTGCTCACATTGATCCAACTTTGTTCTTTACTCTATCAATTCTAAACAAAGGATATAAAATCTTCATAGGAATCAAATGACAGATGTGGTTGACAGTGATGTTGACAGCGCGAGTTTATAGACATAATTTTCATTGCTTCATGGGCCTTGGATTTTGTGGGGGGGGGAGTTGTTTGTTTTTTTCCCGCTAGTTCTCTTTAATATATAAGAAATGACAGCTTTCACTGTTCAGTGGAAAACTCTTGTGTGCATTTATTTATGTGTGTTACTTGGGCATTATGTTCTAATGAAACTTAGAGGTCCCAGTCATTTTGTGCATTCCGAAATATTTATGCTTACAAGTATAATATACCAATCGAGATTTGAAAATTTAGATTTTTTTGTGTGGCCATGGGTCTCAATAGTCCGCTATTTAGCGGATTTCCGCTACTGCCATTTCCTCTGCTACCGCGACAGTGGGCCTATCATAAAGAGAGTTGTTGGGAGCAGAGTGACTGCCAGGCCCCGAGAATTTTTTTAAAAATCGCAGAGACCCGGGAAAATACATAAAAGATCTCGAATATTTGAAAACCAAATCCAATAACATCTTTAAGTTCATTTCTGCCGGTCGCGATTGTGATATTAATTCGGCTCTTAGAGTACGTTTCACGCGAACTGGCGGCTTTGGTGGCAAGCGGAATTGTGTCACCAAAGCTCGACTGGAAAATCAAGATCTACTTTCGCTTTTGCTACCACCCAGAAGTTTGTCAGTAATTGTCTGATAACGCAACATTTATTGTAACATGCAGGTTTGGCACTACAAACGTGGTGTCGCCATGAAAATAAATCAATATTTGTCACTGTGCTGTCACTTGTGGGGGTAACACCAAAAAAAAAAAAAAAACCGAAAAGAAAGTTGTACAAGCGTCTTGTCGGGCTCGCCATTGTGACCGGTCAATGAACCTGCACGCGTTCTGAGCGCTTGGAAGTACAGGACTCAGGAATGGGGGGAGATTATTGATTTTTTTTAAAGACGCACTCGGGGATAGGGGGAGGGCTGGACGCAACACCAGGGGACAAACAAACTGAAACTGAAAGCAAATGTTTAATGTTTAGAATTTTGATTACTACTAGATCTAGATCTACAGCTCTCTGCAAAGTAAAGTGTGCATTGGTGCAGGCCTTGTGTGAAATCAGGAACCGTCATAACTTGTAAGCGTGTTATGGAACTTTGGGGCCTAAGTGTTCGCGTTTCATTGGATTGGTGACAGTAAATTAGATCTCTATATTTTAGCTTTCTGTTCAAGATTCGCAGATTTTCAGTATCACTGCATCTTGCCCTCTCACAGTTCTTACACCTCTCACACTGAATAGGTCTACATATACTTGGGCTATTCTACTCTACTTTGAGTTTGAGCATTAATTTTTGTCTTTCACGTTTATTATAGGCTTATATATGATATGACTCATGACAGTCGATATTCTGGTTCTAGGCTCAAAACAATATTCCTTTTTATATAGTTTATATATACAGGCGAATATGATGAAGGGAAAATATAAATAAGTTGCACAAGACCCCAGGCGCCATTTTCTGTACGTAATCAAGAATGCAAATATTTGTTACATGACTCTTACTTGAAATTATCTCCCAAACCCTCAAATTGGTGTGAAATAACCTTTCTTTAATAAATTGATGGTTTTTATTTCAGCTTTCTAGGGTTCAACAGTATAATAATAATGGGTGTTTCGCAAAAATGGGCTTCTGTGGCGATCACCCGAAAAGTTCCTCCTTTTTTAGAATTCTGAGTTGAGACCCATGGTGGCAAATGTTCTTTCAGGTATTTGGTAAAATGGACTAGAGATACTTTTTATGTTCATTTCATAAAGTTTCTTGGTGGTTATTTAATTACAAACCAAAGAAAAGAAAAAAAGGAAAACGACTAGTATTGCTAAGTGTCCCCTTTTTTTTATCTTGTTTGTGTTCATATAATATCTACGACAGCAACACTTACAAACAGAGATGTTTTCAGATGTGTGCCCCGATTTTTTTGAAATTTGTATTCTACTTTTTCAAACTCTCATTTCTGCTCAATATGAAATTCAGAGTTCTTATAGTATGTTTGATAGTTTGATTTGTTAAAAAATACAATTTTGTCTTGGTCCTACAATTTTTTGTCAGATAATGTCTACAGGGATGCGAGATAGTTCTTTTTTTTAGTTGTTGCCTTGTTGCTTTGAATTATAAATTTTATTGTATTGTCTGGGTTTCTCAATTTCAAAACACATGTTCATGTTAAGACCTGTTTCGTTACCTTAATTTTGTTATATGATTTTGATATGTTAGAGTACCATGGAAATGCATGGTAGGTGACTTTTGAAAGGAGATTGAGTAAGAAAAATGTTCTTGTTGATGGGTTTGTCTTGGCATGACTGACAGGAGCTCAAGTCCAAAAAGGGAAAGAATTAAGGATCAGTGTTGAGTAATTTTTGGAATCTAACCAGTTTTATACTCTTAATCTTTTTTTTTATAGAATTGTGTGGGTTTTTTAATTTTTGTATCGCAAAGATTTTACTATTTTCATTCCTCAGCTTCCCTTTGATGATGAGCATGTTCCGACCTTGTTTAGGAAAATCAAATGTAAGACTTTTGTATATTTGTAGAGTTATCTACTTACACCAAGTTTGTCGCACACAAACTATTTTGTCTTTATTTTTATGGGATGCATTGTTTAGTAGGGGTGTTTTGGGGCTGGTTTTATTTTAATTTTTTTTACTAATGGGGAGGGTGAGGGCTTACACCTGTGTGGAGTGGGTTGGGAGTTTCTTTTGGAGATATAATTTGTGGCTGATTTAGTTAGTGGGTAAATTAATTCTGTGGGTTTTTTTTTAAATTGTAGGATTCCTCAGATTTTACTGTTTCCAACGGTTTCTCAAGGATTTCTTGTTAGCATTATCGGTTAATATTTATGCATTTGATGACATTATTTTTCTGCTAGGAAGACTGAAGGGGGGGGGGGGTCCTGTATAGAAGAGTATTTGCTTTCTCGTCAAGTTCCTGCAATTAGTATGTGTTGGTCTTTCCACTTCCACTCTTTTGATATTTGGGTGTTAAAGGTCTTGCTAAGTGCTAGATTTTAAATGAGGGGAGGGGGTGGTCGCTGTTTTGTTGTTGTGGGAGGCTTGTTTTTGTCATATCATTTCACAAACTAACTTTGTAGTTTTCTTTGTTCTGCCAGTGCTTCAGTATGAAAAAAAAATCTTTTTTACAGCTGGTATATTTGCCATTCCTGAATACCTTAATAAGGAAGTGGTTAGTCTTCTATGCCACACGCTGCAAGTGGACCCTGTCAAACGAGCAACGATGAAGGAGATCCGGTATGTTTTCCTTCTGTTCCTCGTGAATAAGGAATCTTTTGACTCTTTAAAGACCAGAATTATTTTTTTTCTCTTATATGCGGTAGGTTTTATGGGTGATAAGAAAAATGACAGGAAAAAGGTATTTAAAGATGGGATAAAGAAGGCTCATCATTATTTATTTATTTTGAAAAAATTATTTTTAATGTAAGTGTATTACAGCGCTCGCAACTGCATTAGGTCATACGAGCGCACGGGACACACCTAATATTTTCAGTTGGAAGGAAATTTTGAATCTTGCCCGGGTGACAGCCAAAGCCTACTCTTATCAATTTTAGACCACCAAGGGATCTTTAACGTGCGCAACTTGCACACGGGCCCTCCAAGATTTTTCGCCCTTGTCCGAGAAGGCTAGGTGTAGATATTTCCTACCAGAAGATCAGGGGTGTGGCAGAAAGACAGCAATAAGAAGGAGCCAAGGAGTAGCAGTAGAAAGGCTGCAGAAAGAGTCAGGAGCCCAGAGGAGGGGGCAAAGGAGGTTAGGGGGTGGGGGCAGAAAGAGGAGACAACAGAATATTGCTAGAGAGCAGGACAGGAGGTGAAAGGAGACAATTTTAGAGAACATTTTTCGGTCGCTATCCGAATTCGAACTTGGGACCTTTGAATGAGAGGCCAACACCTTAACCTCTAGGCCACAAGAGCCCCCTGCTCATTATTAACACTAGATATGAACATGATGCATGAAATGGATGGAAAATGTAGTAGAAGTTTATTGGGTAGGAAAAAATTGCGTAAAATAACTCCAAGGTTTAGTAAAACATGACTGCAGTAGTTCGTACCTTGTTACTGTTTTCCTGTACATAATCTATTGTTCATTTAAAATCAACAGAATGTTAATGTCTGGAATTATGTCCATTGCAGAGAGGATCCGTGGTTTAAAATGGAACTTCCAGAATATCTGTTCCCATCTTCACAAGACCATGATGCCTCCATTGTCAACACAGAGATTGTCAGGGAGATTTGTGACGTGAGATTTTTTTTTCCATTTTTATATTTTGTATTATTTTAAAGGAAAATTGTTTCATGTCTTTAGTCGTGCTAATGATAGATTGTGGCTAAAACGTGGCATATTCTGTGTTTAGTGAGCTTTTCCAACGTAGCTTTTTGTTGTATCCATTGTGTCTTTGAACCAGATGGCATTGCTTTGCTCAGGGAACCGACTTTCTATTTCCATGTCTTATATCTCCACAGAAATTCAGCGTGGAAGAAACGGAAGTTCACCGAGCTTTGCTTACAGATAACCCACATGACCAGCTGTATATAGCATATCATCTCATTTTGGATAACCAGCTCATGCTTGATAAAGGTGAAATAAGAGTTCTAAATTTTCAGTTATAATTAGAGTAGGTAGGCAGGTGCATTCATTCATACTATTTTCACACCTGTGATGTAGTACAGAGCTTTTTGTGGAGAAAGTCATAAATATCTAGCTTTCTGCATATGTTCAAAGACTTGTGTTTTGAAAACCCACTTCTCTAGGTTATCCATGCATTTGTATATTTGTGTTCTCTGAAAGGGGAAGTGATCAGGGGGGAGGGGGAGGTGTTGTAGCGTGTTTTTAATCATTTATTGCTTGTACCTGAACTTGTGTACCTCATGGCCATCCTTGTTTGAATGTTTTTGGACTCTGCTCATTTCATATATGGCTATGTAGTTTACAAATGTTTTGCTTCTTTTCCATTTGTTGCTACTGGATACAAATTTTATTGTTTTGCATTATGCATTAAAATGCATTTCAGTACAACCAAATAAGGTACTCTTCATTGTACAATTTTCTATCTGTGCTGTGCTATTAGTAATGCCCTGAAATTAATGGTGGACAACCCGAAAGAGAGAGCAAATTTTCCACTGATTAGTACATTTTTTAGTGTATGGAAATGCATTTAAACCACTTGTGTGACAGTTATTTTTCATGCTGTAGGCGTATGTAGAGTCTGGTTGTGAAGTTTCTCTTTTCTCTCCTTTCAAAGCTTCAAGCGAGTATGAGGAGTTCTACCTCGCATCTAGTCCACCGCCAGAGGCTTTCAGTATGGTAAGTGTCCTTGGTGTTTCGATCCCAGCAGACCCACTCTGACTTGAGGGTTGGTTCCAGAACTTTCTGCAGACGGAGTAGTTTGTTGATGGTCGGGGTTTTTTATGCTGATTTTGAAATTGTGGGTTAAAAATGAAAGAAAATTGTTGCTTGTTGGAGGGTTTCACTGTGACCTTTATTATGTTGGTGTGCTTCTCTTTACTCAAACAAAAGTGAAAGAAAATTGAGTTGTTTAACAATTGTTTTACAAGTTGTTTCAATTCTCTAACACTTTAATTTTGTAGGAGCAGAACTAGATGACGCAGTAGATATCTGCTGGGCTTATCATTATCCTTTAGACTAAGAGTGAAAATTCCAGCCCCATAAACATTTTGACGGAAAAAAAGAATTAAATTTTGCTTTTCACTTTCCTGCAGCTTACTTCACACTTTTTTTTAAAAATTTTAATTCTTCTGGGGGGGGGGGGGGGGGGGGGATGGGAGCTAAGGAATGTCAGCCATACCTTTGCATCATGTCTATATTATATGTGTAAGTTGTTTTTTTTGTTGGTACAGACCTAAAGGTAGGGCTAGTGAAACTTTTTACTTGATTTTTTTTTTTTTTTACATTTTTAATCATAAAGCAAGGGTAGAATGAATCTTTGCCTTTTATTGGTCACCTTTGTCCTCAGTGGTATATGCGCCATGGGTTTCTGGTGTGGTGCTACAAGTATGTTACGCTGTGTTATCTCTGTTTCTTTGGAGCTAAATTTGGTTTTCAATGTCTTTCATTCCTACAGGCCTCCAGTCCCATGAGACCCCATCCAGAACGCATGCCAGGTAAGTGTCACTCTCATCACATTAGTGGCAGTGAGGTGTCGTGTGTGGATGTTCTTTCAGTACTATGAATAGATCAAGTGATATAAGCTCAGAGAATATGTCCCACGCGCTCATATGACCTTTTGCAGTTATGAGGGCCATAAAACGTTTACCATAACAAAAACAAAAAAAAGAATAATGACAACTCCAAAGTGGTTATGGTTATGGCCTATTGAATACAAGTGAAAGACCACGTTTTATAAATTAACTTTTGTGATAGCCACAGGAAACGATCAGTTTCAGTGTTATATGTGGGGGGTGGGTTTGTTTAGATAAATTATGTGCAATTTTCATTTTGAGAATGAAATGCGTTCTTGTGAAATATTTTTCTGCAATTTGAATTGGAAAGACCTGAAAATACCATTATGATCTCTGTATGAACTGTTTGAAACGAGCTAGATTGTTGGACATGAAATATAGTATTTTTACAAATGACAATTAATTTTATTCTTGTTGTGGCGTCAGTGGCCTAGTGGTTAGGCTACCGGACTCATAATCGTGAGGTTGCGGGTTCGAGCTGCGGGCCCGACGTTGTGCCCGTGGGAAAGGCACTTTGCACGAATTTTCCTCACTTCACCCAGGTGGGAATGGGTACCCGGCCATAGACAGCGAAAGATCTTGTCAGTATGTTAGTGTTTTAGCGCCTATAAATGGCCGCTTGCACTGTATGCTTCCCGGGAAGTTGAGGTTGTTTCAGAATGCTCTCAGGTCTGCAGGGGAAATAGTATAGATTGTGAAGCGCATAGAGCTTGCTGTTGAGCAGGGATTTGCGCTATACAAATGCTATCTGTTTATTATTATAATTTAAAAATTATTTTTTTTTTTACTGTGTACTTGTGCCTTTTTGCATGGTTTAGTTTTCAAAGATTTTTATCTATGATTTGTGTGTGTGTGTGGGGGGGGGGGGGGGGGTGAAATG
Source organism: Aplysia californica (assembly GCF_000002075.1). Lineage (NCBI taxonomy): Eukaryota > Metazoa > Mollusca > Gastropoda > Aplysiida > Aplysiidae > Aplysia > Aplysia californica. The sequence goes on along the minus strand of NW_004797410.1, from coordinate 316,634 downwards.
TTAAACTAAAAAGAGAAAATAATTAGAGACAAGGTTACCTAGTGATTTGTCTTGTTGGAAAAAGCAAAACATGATTTTTACTGAGCTGTGTTATTTTTCCTCAGAAATGAAGAATACATCTCACACATTGGATCCAGTCATTGATAATAAGAACAGTGGTCACGCAAAGAAAGCAAAGTGGCATTTAGGTAATGTGTCTCTGATGAACATCTTTTCATCTTCTGGGATTGAAAAGTTGAAGGTTGTTTCTTGCAATATAAAAAAAAAAGCTTCTGTTCCACATGGCGCCTTTGCTTTTCTTTTCTTTTTTTTTACTCTTGCTTTTGTCTTATTTTGTTCCTTTCAAAATATATGTCCATTTTTTAACTCACTCAGCACCATGCCCCGATTTGCCTCCAAGCCCCAGAGGACCACCAATTTCCCCCCACTTTTTGAAAATTCATAAAAAATTGAAATGAAATGCTATTTCTTTGAAATTTTCTGTGCTATTTAATAAGATATGGGTTCAACAGACACAATAAACACATTTTGTGAAGAATGAACGACAAAAAAATGTATGGGACAGAAAGTTGGGACAAATTTGCCTCAGAAAAAAATTTTTAAAAAAAAAGGAAGTGAGGTGACAAAGCAGAAATCTAATAAACTTACACAAAATAGTTGTGGCAGTGTGTGTTTGTGTGTAGGAGAATGAAGCATGAGTGTGTACAATGAAGTAGCATAAAAATGTAAGGGATAATTAATTTTGAAAAAGGAAAAAATTATAAATATCTAAATCTAGATTCTAGATCTGTAGATCTTCCACGGTGAGCCTGGTTGCTAGTGCTAGATCTAGGACTAGATCTGTCAATAGATGTCCCAGGTCTGGGTACATTTATATCTTCTCCACTTTGAGGGCTGATTTGAACTAGAGTTTAGTACTGGGGCTAGACCTACTATCATCATCCCCAGCCGGACAAGGCTGCGTACTCGATGACGAGTCAGATTCACGATCGAGAGAGGATGTTGGTCTAGACCTAGATCTAGCTAATGTCATTTTCTCAGTCATCTTCATCACTGCTAGGCGAATTCACATTTTGATTTATGAAGTTATCTCTCTGATACTTCACTGTCACTTAAATCTTCACCAAAATTATCAAGAGTTTCAATAAACTTTGACACTACTCGCCGTGCCATGCTTCGTGTATGAGAAACACCAACGAACTGTGCGGAAGTTCCTTACTTTCAGTTGTTCAGTCTGTTGGACAAATAACCTGTTTCTTCGCACTAAAAGTGGTGAATATACACAAACCACAAAGAACTGGCTTGTCGATATCCTGTGTAAACCACTGGGGCTATTTGCAAGCATTTTTAAACTTCTGGGTTTACCTTATAGTCAATTATAGTTGAACCCGCGTACGCTGCGGTCGCGGTCTCTATCGCGAATTTTACCAGACCGTGTATGCTGCGGGAGTGGTGCTCAGTGAGTTAATAGACTCGTTGTATTCTGCTTTACAGTACCAAGAACTCACCTGCAACCAATTATTTATTCATTGAGAGAGAAGTTGCTGTTGTTACGAAGTTTGTCTTTGTGCCCGATATATTTTGTACCATTTAACCTTGTTTTGAAAGTATTGACATTGGTGAGCTTAAATATAACAGGTTGTTTCTATGTTTAATTCAGGTGTGTCCATTTCTTCATCAAAACATACCAACATATTTAACTTTTTAAGCAAATTATAATAAGAGTCTGGGACTTGTTTTGAAATGTAATATTTCTGAAAGCCAGGCCTTTTGTTTTATTCCAGTAATGTCATTAATGTTTATCAGATTTCTTTCTGTTACACCCTTTTATATTGGATACCTCCCTATGTGTATCATGTACATTATTATGAAGTTAAGTTTTTCATACAAGTTCTTTATTTAAAAGAGTGTGGTTGTTTGTTTTTGCTTGTTTTGTTTTTTGTTGTTGTTTTTTTTTGGGGGGGAGGGGGGGGGGGTAGAAATCATACATCATGCAAATAGTTTTATTTTTGAAGATGCTGTAGTGAACCAGAAGTTATAAAAGCTACCCTGTTCTATGAAACTGATTTTCATATCTTTTACTTGCAGGAATAAGGTCCCAGAGCAAACCCCAGGACATAATGCATGAAGTGTACCGAGCGATGAAGTCATTAGACTATGTGAGTATACATTGTATTGACTGTTGTCTTTCTCTCTTGTCCCGTGATGCAGAACTCACAAAATTTGATCAACTCCAAATGGAAGGTGAAGATATTCTTCTGTGCAACTAAGAAAACCTTGGAAAACAGGACGCTGCACTTTTGTTCTTTGGACTTATTTGTTTTTCCATGACTGTAAAATTTGTCATATCCCAAGAATTCTTGACCTTTTTATTTTTAGTCAATTTTGATTTGATAGTCATTTCATTAAGTAAGGGAAATATCTTTTACATTTTTTAGCTGTTTGAATTCACTTTTGACATGTTTTTCTTCTTTGCTCTCGTTCTGGTTTTTCTGTCTGTGTGTGTTCCTCAAGTTTACCTTATTTTTTTGCATACAGGTGGTTGGAGGGTGCCACTGTTAGGCCTTACTTCTCTTCTTTCCTTCTCTTGTTTCTGTCTTTCCCAGCACTAAATGACCATTATTGTTTGGATGTGCTTCTCTTTACTCAAAAATCTTTTTTTGTAACTCAAACAGAGCACAGAAATGTTTCACTTTCTTTCGTTTTTGCAGGATTGGAAGGTGATCAACCAGTGGCATGTAAGAGTGAGGAGGAAGAATCCTGTCACTTTGAGATTTGTAAGAAAATGTCTTCTCCTTTTCTTTGTGTATTATTGCAGTGACATGAAGTGGGTTTGTGTAATTTGTCCTTTTCAGATTGAACAGCAGGTGGGTAGGGGGTGTTTCAGCATCATTTGCTTGTAATTTCTTTTCAGCTTTGCTGTTGTCCTCGTCTGTTTCGGGGGGGGGGGCTGGCTACAATGATGACTGGCCTTCGACAAGATACTAGATGTCAACAACTTGTGTTTTGTATGTTTGTCATAGTCAGAAGAAGTTTATTTTTTATTTTTAACTCACTTGAGTCTGGGGTATTTCAGAAAAAACAAGCGCTGGAGTCTGGGCTTTTTGGGGTTTTTCAAAAATTCACCAAAATTCACCATCTCACACCACATACACTAAATTTACACCATAGGAACATCAAATATAGTACAATAACATGCAAAATAAATGACAAAGAAATCTTTTATGGCTTATGATCTTTCAAAAATGGGCACAATTTGACCAAGCGCAGACATTTTTTTAGAAGTACTTGTCCAAACAGAGGAGGAGTAAATGTACAGAAAAGGGTTTGATTTGGGTGGAATTGGAAAACAAAATCAATTAAGGTCCTTCAAGTTTTCAACAGCAGAAAAAAATTGGTTATTTCAGTTATTTCACATTGAAATCTGAAAAAAAAGAGCAGGGTTCATTCAATGGAATGGCACAGACTGCACAGCTTTGATTGATGTCTCCTTTCCCTTTGCGCGTTTTGTCCTGCTTAACTGACTTGCATGAAATGTAATGCCTAATTTAGTTACATTTTGTCACCTAAATCTACTCATAGTTCCTGCTCTTGTACTACAGGATCAGGATCTAAAGGTATCTTTCTTTTTTTCTGTTTACATCACGGGTCCAACTCCAGTACTAGACCTAGGTCTAAGTTTGCCGGGCGGTTCCCCTTCCCTCGTGCTTGGTCGCGTTTTTCACATTTTAAACGTTTATTCTGAGCTATTTCAATACTAAGTTAAAGTATGAACTCTGAAACTAAATTAGAGTTGCAGCTTTTGATATCTTCTCTAAAATCGTGGTTATTATCGTTAAAAATATATCGAAATCAGGCGCGCTCCGACATCGTAACGAACGCCAACTCCATGACCACAGTGAGAGAAGGATTTTAGATCAGCAAAAAGTAAATGATACTAACTTGGTGTGGCGTTTTCCACTACTTACGCCGTGAATTAAAAGTGCCGTCATGTTTTAATAATGATCTCGCAAGGGACGCGGAATGAGACATAGGCGGTCGGCCGGGCTTCCCGCAACAGGGGCGGGAAAATACGGGAAAAGACTCAAGTGAGCTAATCATGTGAAGGGTTGTTGTTAGGGGGGGGGGGTATTGTTGCTAATTTGTATTTTTGTTAAGAAGAGATACAAGGGTTGCTTTACCCAATGCTTCAGTTCAGTGCTATGACTATGAAGCTGTGTTCAAATTTTCTTTCATTGCTGTGTTGTGTTAAGTGTGTGTTTATGGAGGGAGGAGTCCATAAAATTCGTACTGAAACTAAATAAAAAGGAGAGTACTGCGCCTCCTATCATGGTCCATGCTTTCCCATTTGCAGACCCGTCTGAGCCTGCAGCTGTATCAAGTGGACCAGAAGAGCTACCTGCTGGATTTCAAGAGCCTCAACAACTGCAGCGAGCCCACAGAGATGAGCCCCCCGGCCAGCAGCACCAGCCCAGCCAGCTCCGGCTCTCAGCTGTCCATCGACGATCGCATGGAGACAGACGACGACAGCAACCTGGGCCAGCCGCATCAGACCCTCGAGTTCTTTGAGATGTGCGCCAGTCTCATCTGTGCCCTGGCCCGATAGTCTGGGGAAAATTGACGTTGTTTCTCTCCTCTTTGAGTTGAGCTTTGATGGGAACTGGCTATAGGGGGTGAAATGAGAGAAAAGCATTGGTTTCTCCTGAGTGAAAGCTGAAAGTCCCTGACGCAGACTGGTGTGTGGTCAAGGCGTGGAGGGAATGAAATATTATATTGATCTCTTGGCCGTGTAAAACCGTCTAAAATATGCTCCACAGACCGGGGGCTGTCGCTTTTCCATAAATTATGGGATGGTCCAATATCTTTGGCTCTTGTTTGTTGGTTATTATATTAACATGATGTCTGAGGTAAGCTTTCACTGTTGTTGACAATCCAGTAGTTTCCAGAAGTCCTTCTACACTTGGACGAGGTTTACAAAGACTCTGGTGGAGCAGTAGAATGGTGAGAGTGAACCGTTGGGTGTTGCAGCATTCTAAGTGGTGTGTCAGTGCTGGATTTTTCAAGGTTGTGGTTCCAACCCTTGACACTTACTGTGGAGCAAGATCATGCTGACTAGGTCCCAAATTTACCTGTTGCCACTGTTTTAGGAAGAACTAATCATTTCAGAATTTCAGTTTTGTTTGCTCACCCTGTAACTCGAGCTCAAACTGAGTTGGGCATTTTTATTGTAACAGCAATGAATGTAAAATAAAACTGAGCTGCCATCAGAAAAGTTTCAAGAAACCTGTGGTAGAAAGTATTTGTTCAAGAAATTCATTCAGTGCTTTTATTCGTTAGTGCCAAAATTTGCATGGCTGCTCTCGTGTTTTATAGAACTAATGGGAAATTAAGGTATCTAATTTGTGCAGAAAGAACTTTGTGCCGTGTGTTTGTTCTCTAATTCCCTTCTTCTTGAACATGCCGCTTTTGATAGTGATCGGTGATAACAAGTAAAATGCGAAGAGATTTTGCAAGTTTCTCTCTGGGATGCCCACTGCCTGTCATCATCCTTTATTATCATTTTTATTTCTCCCAAGAGTGTTATGGTTTCTGAAAGGGTGGTTGCGTCTGTGGTAGCAGTGGGGATGTTGTCAAAGGGTAGTGCTTTTGCCTGTTGGTACACGTTGAGTTTTGCTCCTGACAATTTAAGTGATTGGTTGACTGAAAATGGCTCTGTGATGTTTATGTTTCCTGGGAGTTTTTCCTTTCTATTTTGTGTTCTTAACTTCTTTAGTGTACATACTGTGTTGATAATTCTCTTTGCCAATGTATCTGGTTCTCTACGTACCTGTGGTTTGACCTGGAGAGGTGGGGGATGGGGTTTATGTGATTATTTGTCTGCCTGTTGGTCTCAGACAGAGTGGCTGAACTGTGTATTTTTCACTTTATTTAAATGTTTATACTTCTTTGAACACAACAGGTTTAGTCTTCGTCATGTTCATTCTTTGATACACTAATTACAGGGGCATAATGAGTACTGTTAAGTTTTTATAGTGTTCAGTTGGTCTGTTCATAATTTTGATGCATTGCATACAGCAAAAAAAACGGATAAGGAGGAAAATTAGCTTACAGGATTTTACAAGCTTTTCTCAGTTTCTAATGTGTTTTGTACCTGTTTAATAAGCCCACATTGTACTCTTCCTGAACAGAGGAGCATTTCTTTTTGCCACTGTCATGCATTATTTCAAAATTTATAAAGTGACAGCTGATTAAGTTCTTTTGCATTTCTGTGAAGTCTTTGTATTTGTATTCAGATTTGAGTGCATCTTGTAAGTTTTCGTATCAGTAATCAAGAATTTTTTCTCCCCTATAACCTGGTAACTCAGCATCAGCTTGTAACAGGACATTTTTCTTTTGGCAGTGATAATGGCACATAAGCTTTTCAGGGCATGAATATATATATATATACTGCATACTCCCCAGGTGGAGTGAAATATTCTCAGTAGTTTTCGTACTTTTTCAAACTTACTCAACTGGGCTTTAAGTCAACTATTTTCTAACTGAATCATACTAATTGGTGGTTGATAGACCTCTGGATCAAAAACAACTACAAATATATGTGTATTGGTTGCATTCTTGCCCTGGTAGGAGATTGGATTGGTTAACATTTGAACAACATCAGTTGTGTATGTGTCCTCCTGTAGGTTTTTCTTCCTTATTATTGTCGAGCTCTGAAAAGACATTGCACCTTGCTTGCAACATCAATTTTCTAATTTCAAACATCTTTGGCTGAGAGCTAGGGATAGCTTGCTTGTTTTGAAAAAAGTCGATTTTTATGTGAAGTGTAAAAAAGAAGTACTTGTGCAAATATATATTATATCAAGAACTGCAATTGTGGCAAAACTAATGGGCGGATTCATACAGACATGATGGAACATCATATTTGAATAACTCAATTTTGCTGTTAGGGCATTCTTGCTACACTGCAATCGTTATAAGTTTTAATGACCTCTGGCTTGCAGCTGACGATTTACTGGGAACTTCAAAGTTTTCATTGTTTTCGAATTTTTTCTTTAGCTCGATGAGTTTGTGTTTTTAAGGCTTTCATTTTGGTTTGAGTTGTCATTATAATGAAATTGATCTATAATTTAAACGCATGAGAGAATGGAAACTTTGTGCTGTTGTAGGGTAGGTAGGGAGGGTTTTGCTGTGAGGCTAAACAGTATCATTTATCAAAGGTTTTTACTTTTCTGTCTAGATCTACTTCTTGTGACAAACTGGAGAGTGATGAATACCCCATTGTTAGCAATGTCTTGTATTTTGTTTATGCTGTTTATGTATGTTTTGGATTTGGTGATATTTTCAAGAATTTGGAAATTTTGATCAATGTATTGTAACCAAGAAAGGTGTGTTGTTTGTCTAGATAGAAATGAAGACAACTTGGGGGGGGGTCAATCAATTGAAAAAAAAAGGCTCAAATCAATTCCTGTGTATAATAATATACAGTAGTCACTTGGGTTTGTATAATTTGCATGTACTGATTTAATTCTTTGTTTTCATTAGTTCCTTAATTTTCAAGCATCATTATAAATGAATTATGAAGTGATGAAGATGGTAAAACAGCCACTACCTGGTTCTGTACTGTAAAGGATGTTGGACAATATTATATAAGAGGTCTCTTTTGCTTCTGGAAAAAAAATATATATGAGGTCTCTTTTATTTCTGGAAAAATGGGTTAAGTGAGAGGTTCCCCTTTATTATAGAAATATCAACTGCTCAGTGTAAAAAACTGTCATACATCACTTTTTAAAATGACGTATGCCTTAGTTTTATACTAAGCAGTCGAAATGGATTTAAAAGTTGTATGTAGGCCAGCCAAAAATGGGGTGCTTTTCAAAAGCAGACAAGCGTTCATATTATGGGTCATGAAAATAGTGATAGACTTTTCTAATTTCTAAGGAATTGTTTACTTTTCTCTCCAGAGCTTTTGAATGTCAGTTTGTAACTTTCACAGTGCTGAGCAACCTATGCTGTGCAGGATGTGTATCCTGAGAAAAGACTTTCTGTTCACCTTTGCTGACAGATGACATCAGACTTCAGAAGCTCCAAACTTAAACCCAACTTCTGATCAGCACCTTTTATTTTGGCTGGCGTCATGGTATATATATATATATCTATTGTATGCTCATACACTTGATACATGATTTATTTTTATCGATATCAATTATCTAAGTAATGTGAACAATGACACCAAATAAAATTTAACCCAAGAGAAGAAATTTAGTCTCTCTGTACTTTTTTTTTGTGTGGATATATGTACACGCTAAAGCAAATGAAAGAGAAGGCTTCTGCTTTGTCAGTACGCAGTGTTGATATTTTCCAAATGTTCCTGGCTAATGGAACCTTTACAATCTTGCTGTCTACACATTCAGTGAAGATGCTATATTTGTGGGGGGGGGGTTTAACATTTCTTGTATACAAGTCAGCTCAACCAATAACTGCCACTTTTCACCGGGAAAAGGACAAAGTGAATGCTGAAATAGACAATGGATGTACAGAAGCCACGGAATAGACTTTTGAGGACATGGCATATTTCTAATCAAGTGAATAAAATTTTTTCAATGTGATGAAGATTACAATTTAGTTTATATACCATACTGGTACAAACAAAATAAATGTGTGTACCAGAAGGAAGGCACCAAAAGTCACATTTTGACATTTTAGGTAAGGAGTAGGTCTATTTCTAAAATAAAAAATTCGATGATGGGCACTGGTTTTTTAAGGGGTTTTTTGGGTCAATTTTTCAGATATAAGGTATTCTTTGAGATGAATCATTTTGTGAAGCAGGGTACTGCGGAACTCGCCTTGAACAAAGTCATCCAGCCGGACCTTCCATTTCGTTGAATCTGAGAGTGCGTTATAGCAGACAAGTGGTTTTTGTAGATACGGTGGAACTCGGATTCAATGAGATCGCCGGTCCTGGCCAAAAATCTCATTGAATCCGAGTGTTCGATATAGCAAACCTGAGGTTTTATGTAGATAATGACAGGCACTGAGCAAGTAATGTATAAAGAGAAGTAACAAGTGGTGCCTGAAATGCCTGCATATCATGAGCTGTGAGAAAAACAAATACCGATTCGCTCAAATGCACGCCTGTTTCATCTCGATTATATGCCAAAAAGTTGTGTTGCTGTGTAGAGCCTAGCCAAGCATACGGCAACTTTAGATTCCATAGACCAGCGCACAATTCATTACGTAGATCTACGTCAAGACTAGCTTATTATAATAATGATCAGTTGCCGGGGAAAAAAAGACGTGTTTGTATCTGCGACGTTCCATGCCTGGACTGCTGGTGCCCCCTGACACGCACACAAAGTCACGTGTGCAGGCCACCTGTCCCATCCCAACAAACGCGTGCCAATAACGCATGTATTGGTATGAAAGAAGGCCGCTGATTGGTCGCATGCAATCGGTTAAGTGAATCATGGTTCACGATGCAAGTGCAATGGATGGTTTCAAGGAATAGATAAAGTTCGTTGTGGGAGAAAAATGAACAAAGCCACGTCTACGGGGGCTGGTCACCCTGGAAGCGACCTCGTTGAATCCGAGCTTGCTGATTTAAGTGCTTGTTGAATCCGGGTTATTTTTATTGATTTAAACAAAGAAAAACGGGGAATCCATCTCCTCTAGTTAAATCCGAGTTCCACTGTAATTACATGCACCGAGCAAGTAATGTATAAAGGAGGCTAACAAGTGGTAGGCTATCCTGAAATGTCAGGGTTTTTTGCATCTTTTCGACTCCCTCAATAAAAATTTATACAAAGTAGTTTGGTTTCAAATGAGAGGTGTTTTCGTTTCTTTGATGCCGTACCGAAGAAGTGCTGAAAAATTCCAGGAAAATACACTGAACTCTGTCATGCACACACTGTGCAAAAGGACTGATTCGTTCAAATGCACCCCTTTGTCATCTACTATGACGTACTGTTTGCCGAACAAGTTATGTTGCAGTGTACAACCAAGCATACGGCAATTTTTTATTCTTCATACCAACGCACAATTCATTATGTAGATCTATCCCAAAACTAGCTTATTATTGTAATATTGACCAGTAGCGCAGGAGATGGGGGGCGGGGGGGGGGAGGAGAAATGACTGACGTCTTGGTAGCCTATCTCTACTGACATTCCATGCTCGGACCGCTTGTGCACAGTCACATATTTGGGTTGGCCGCCTGTCCAACCTCGACTGTATGTTCGTATGAAAGAAGGCCGCTTATTGGTCGCATAAGGCCGGCCTCACATAGGACATGTGGTGAAACGAGAAATCTGAAATCTGAAACAGGAAAAGCGTGCGACAAAGAATGACAACAAAGACTTTAATGGCAGCCTGCACATCGGACGTGGCATCAAACTTGTAACGTGAAATGCGTTTCAACACACGTTGAGATTAAATGTACATGTTCATTTTTTGTGTGGCGTGTGGCCACTGACGAGTACTCAAGCAAGCCACGCTGGTGGTGACAGCCAACTCCTGCCGGCTTCCTTTGAAGTTTTCCATTAGGCGGGGAACAAAATTGGGGTAAAATATTTCTTTCAACATTTTTATTTTGAAAAAATATTGTGATATATTCGGCAATCAGCGTACCAAAATTAGCAAAGTCATCGCATAAACGATCGGTTTTCAAGCTTAGTTCAAAAGATTTATAAAAATATTGTTCATTACATGTCAACACAAGAGTCGCCCAACTATAAATTTTGGGTTGTCTATACCAGTTCTCCATTGATCGCGTAACAGCAAGAAGTAAGCATAGGTCCATCAGAATGGACGATTATAGAAAACCAGTAAATTGAGTTAGTACACGCCAAGGGACCCTACACGTCGAGACTACAAAAATAGAGATCAGAGGACCCAATAGGTTGTAAAAATGGAAGCAACCAGAGTTGTCATATGACATTCTCAAATAATTGAAAGAGTCCATCATCCCTTTTTTCCTTCAAGGAACAAAAGGTTCTTGTGTATTCTCCTCTTTTATGTCTCAAAAGGAAATGGTCTTGAGACCTAAGCTGTGCTTTCTTCTTTTTCTGCGCTTTCTCAATAAAACTAAGATCATCAGTGTGTCTTCATCTGATGAGTCCATTTTGTCAACTGAATTGTCGTGTAAGCCTACTTCTGAATTGGTGTTGTTTCTCGTCTTGTATTTCACCACACGCCAGTCCTATGTGATTGCCTGATGTTTCTAGTTTCACATTTCTTGTTTCCTGTTTCACCTATATGCGTTTCACTACACGTCCTATGTGGGGCCGGCCTATGAGATAAAAACAATAGGCTAAACGAAAAATGGTTCATGATGCAGTTGCCATGGATGGTTTCCGAAAACAGATAAGGTTCGTTGCAGAAGGAAAATGAGCGAAGCCACGTCAGTGGGGACTGTTCACCCTGTAAGTGACTTAGTTGAATCAATCTGAGTTTGCTCATTTATTGCTTGTTGAAACAGAGTTGTTTTTTAAAAATTGATTTTAATAATTTTTTTAAAACGAGGAGTCCATGATCTCCTTTCGTTGAAACCAAGGTCCACTGTATAAAGAAACAATTTTGAGAAAACAGGCTTTGACTTGAGAATCGTGCACCATGAAGGTATGCAGGCACACTGCCAAAGTGTAGAGGAAGTCCCAGTTAATATTTTGGTATAACATGATAGGGTTCAACTTCATTTGAAGTGCAGGGCAAGGGAAGAGGAGACGGATCCTAAGCATTTTCTTAGTCACTTTTTTATTGAATACTCTGCCACCAAAATAATTCCTTACAAAATACAGTATAATCCACATCTATTGACATTTTGACATTATATCGACATATTTTTCCATTACGAAATTTTTACTTCAATATCTTCAGTAAACAATTTCTCTTATATCGACTTTTTTTCGGCCCACTCTGCTTTATCGACATGCTTCCTGGGTGCCTGGCGAAGCCTACGAACATAAATGTGGGGAAAAGCCACGCTAACGGTCAACACATTAGTTCTTCGTTAAGTCCGCATACTCGCCAAGTAGCCTATTCGACACACCAGGCTTTAGTAGGTCATGTACTTTTGTAGGGCCTACACAATGTAGTCTCCAGCACAGTACAGTGCATCACAGACATGAGCATCTCGCGCGCTGGGCATCACCTCCCTACCCCCACTCCAGATCACTCACTCCCCTTCCCCATCCCAGTCTGTCGCTGGCTTTTGCCACTGTCAGTGAGTCAGTGCCTCGCCTTTCCATTTTCCTCAGCAAGCGGCCATTATCAGGCCTTACAAGGATATTGCGCTGGTGTGTAGTGTGTGCCTCGCGCTGCTCGGTCTTTGGTACCGTAACTCCAACACCCCCCCCCCCCCTTGCCTCTTGTAAGTTTCACAGTGTAGTTTTGTGTAAGAACCAAGGGAAGCAAATTAAAAAGTAATGTTGTCTTTTCATCGCTCACCTCCCCTTGTTTTTTCCTCTTTGGCTTTATACTTTCATTTATCGACATTTTTATATATTATATCGACATCAAATCCACTTCCCAAGGTATGTCGATATAATTTAAGTCGATTATACAGTAATTAGAAGTCAAGTAAATGAAAATCTTCTTAAATAATGGCCCAGAAATGGTGTAACTATTTTTTAAAAAATGAAAACACATTTTTGTCAAAAAATTGATTCTTTACTTTATCAGCCCGTAGCGAGAAACAACATGGGCCAACTTTTCATCCCTTTTACTTCTAAAGCCTTTAGAAGACACATACACATTTTATTTTATAGACTTTCAGAATAGTCACAGATCACACTTCAGAGAAAAATAACAGAAATAAGACAAGGACAAAGATGAAGTATCATTAAAAGTAAAACTGTTTATTTAATTTGTGCTCATGCCATGATAACACAGCTGAGAATGATATGATATACATATATAATGTGGCTGGCTGAGAGATATTCAAGAATGGTAACAATCAACAAGCTACATTATTTAATGGGAAGAAGCTCCTCTGTCACATTTCATTTCATCTCATTTATGGTCGAAATAATCCAAAATAGCCACCCATTGTCAAGGGGAAAAAAATGGTAGTCTTTGACACTTTGACAGGAGGACACCTTGGACAATGTCATTATATTACAAAAATAAACTCAAGGGAGGGAAACAGGGTGCGGTCGTTTGTACATGCAGCAATTATTTTGGAAGGTGGCCATTAGACAGTAGATTCAGCAGTATTTACCTGTCCGAGGCTGTTTTAAGGATCAGATATCTCAGGCCATACTATACACTGATTGTACAAGTTTCATGTACAATCAATTCAATACCCAAAAAGAAAACCAGTAGGCAAAAAAATGAAAGTATAACGGAAACATGATCAAACAGGTACCATCCATAATGTCTAACAGACCATCAAGACTTAGATTTCCCCTCATCTGAATTTAGGGCCACTTGCATTTCTGAACGTATCCCAAATTTTATCGCTTTAAATTTTAAATAAATATTAATACCTGTATATTGTACATGTACTTCTTATCCATCCCTTACTTCAGACTGTTTTCTTGGGGTTCCCCCCCCCCCCGATATAATCAAATGATCAATTATGAAGTTAATGCTCTTCTTTTCTTTTACCCAAAGTGTGTGAATCATTTCTGAAAATAAGGCAAGTTTTTTGTGATTCTTTAGCCTACTTAAAGGGTTCGAAACAATTACCGTAGACTTTGTTCAGCACAAAGCCTTTGAACATGAACTTTCTGTTACAGTTATGTGACAAGTTCGACTATTGCGTACCATAATAATGCCAAAAGTGCTACAAAGCAAAAATATTTATAAAAATATATGTACATTGAAAGAAAACACCAGTATTTAAAGTATTCAAAAAGTAGAAATACATTAAAATCTGCTGTGAAATAAATTTTCAAGCAAAATAGTGTACATGATCACGGAAAGTTTATGCCATCAAAAAACACAACTGCACACAAACAACACTGTGCATACTTCATTTTCTAATTGGAAGAATAACTATTTACTGACTGGGTGAAAAGAACCTTATGAATCTTGTATCTGGGTGTTATACCAAGTAGTGGAACTTGCACACAAAAGGATATGGGTTATTTCCAGCATTGCCCGACACAATAGACAATGTACTCTTTATTTTTAAAAGTTCTTGGCCCCATTTTCCACAATATATTCATCCAACTGTTAATGAGTTAATGGCATTTGGCGATCATCAGTGGCAACTGAATACATGGATTATAGTGATATGTGTCAAACAGGATAGAATGCAGTACGTGTGTGGGGATGGGGGGGGGGGGGGATGCAGGGGTGGGAAGGGGGAGGGGACAAGCTGATACAAATGACCTGGTCAGTCAAAGAAGTAACTGTAAGTTGTGTGAGCTTTCCATCCAACAGGACACACGACTATAAATAATGAGCTCTTTCACATAAACTGCCCTATTCAAACAGGAGGAAAATTCATCTTTTTCCCTATCTTCCGCTTCATGCAAAAATTATTGGCCTCTGGAGCAGGATGAATTTTTTTCTTCCCTGTCATTTAGCCTTTGGGAGAACATTATGTGAAGCGTGCTGACAAAATGAGTTACTCTATGGAAATAGATATATATATATATCACGCTCAGAGGTCTAGCATCTGTATTTGTTACCATTTTTTTGTCCAAAAGTTGCCACAAAAATGGTAAAAGTTGCCATTAATTTTCAAGCTTTCTACTCTCCGTGACAACATTATATAGCAATATGTTGATAGAGGTAACTTAATCTAAAACACTAGAATTTCTTGTGCCCTGTTTTAAGCATCCAGAATATCATTTGTAGTCACACAGAGTGTAAAAACGTTTAAAATAAAGGTTTCACAACAGGATGAAATCAAAATTAGAACAGCAAATTAATAAACAATCACAAAAATTAGCAAATAAGGGCGTGTGTCAACCCATCCATAGATTGGCCGTTTTAACCCTAAACATCTGTAATTCAAGAAAAAGTTCAGGATATAACATGTAAATTATGGAATCACACACAAGGGGCCTGCCAGTGTCAGTATTCGGTTTCGGTGGAGACACGCTCGAACATAACACATTTTTTTTTTTAAAAGGTAGGAAGAACATTACGCTATACTATATATATACACACACCAAAAAACCCCCACAAAAAAACAATACATCAGAACAAAAGCGAGAAGAGAACAAATAACACACCAACAAATTAAAACACAACAAAGAGGGAAACATGAAAGAGAAACAGCAAAATAGTATGTAATGTAGCCTATTCTTCAAATGAAAATTACAAATCAACGTGGTTTTAACAAGTGAGAAAGAGACGAAGTGAAGCGAAAGTGAAAATAAACTTTCTTTTTAAAAGTAAAGAGGTTTGATTTTTTTTTTTTTTGCGCGAATGCTATTCGTCTTTGTTGTTTTTAAATTATTTTTTCTTCCCGGCGGTGTTTTTTTGTTGGAAATATGCAAAAATCGCGGCCACGATTCGCCGGTCGCGGCAGCGACAAACACAAATGCTAGATACATTAAATTTTTACAATTTATAAGTAAGAAATAATAAATTATAAAAGACATGTTATACTTAAAGTATATGGTATCAATAGAGAAAAAAAATCTACAAATTTGACCCTGGTGTCGATTTTTGGCCAGTATATGGATTGCGAGAAGTAAATCATTTTGTCAGCAAGCCACTGAGTCCCAAGAACTATATGTGACCCAAACTCCTAGCCTAAAAAGACATGCATGATGCACAATATATGATTTCTTTGAACACAATGAAAATTTGCTCAACAGAGACCCTCAAGAGAAGCATAGTAGCCTATCAGTTGAAGCAACTATTTGTCTGCCTTGAAGGCAGAAACAGGCTCTTGGGTAAATTCTGCATTTAATTGTACAGCTCGGCTTTTGTGATTAGGAGTGTTGTTGTACTAAAGGAAACAAATGGCCTTCAGGAAAAGAAAAAAATCTTAAAATATATCGGTGGGAGAATACCAGTATACGTTTGTAATAGGACAAAATATATATATAAACTAAACAAGACTAGCCTACAACACATTCAAATATTTTTTTAAACGTCATGTAAAGCGCATTGAGCTACTTTTTTTGGAAATGCGCTATATAAATGTTATATATTATTATTACTATTATTATCATACAATTCCTGAGATTCAAAAGAAATATTCAGCCTTCAATTTTATAGCAAAGGCTATCTTTGACAATATGGCTGAATTTTTCAATGTTTTCTGCTTCATCATCAAAAAACACAACCGGTCTTTTGGTCAAATGTCCATCATCAGCACAATCTACCTCATCTGTGCATGACATATCTTTTTCCCTCAAAGTCAAAAACACCTCAGCTTTATTATAGCCACAAATTATAATGTTCCCCTCTCGAACCCAAGGGAAATCATTGGCACCTTTTTCTCTTCCTTTGCTGTTCTGACAGAAGAAATTACGTAATCCTAGCCTGTCAACCTCCATCAACAATGTGTCCATGTTCATTTGAGATGGTCGAATGGCACTTATCACATACAGCTCACAGCCTCTTTCCCCTATCAAATGACGGAGAAACTCTTTGTTTACACGACTTTCAATCCGTTTGGTTTCTTTGTTCACAATCTGAAGAAAAAGAGAAAAAAAACAACTTGGTCTAAATAAGATAGAAGTACAAACTTCAAAAACTTTCACACATGTATACTCACTTCCCCAAAGGCAACCACTTACTTTGGTAACCTCTTTTCCAGCAAAAAAAAGCCATTTTTCTCTTTTTGTCACCTTCCCATGAAAAAATTGGCCAATTTGCTTTCTTACTTTCCTCCGTTCTTCAACACAGATGTACACATACTTGTGCATCAACCTTCCTGGTGTCTACGGCCGATTACATTGAACAAAAGTTTCATTTTGTGATATTGTGGCTGAATCAATCAGCCATGATTTGATTCACCATTTTGGTTCGTTTATCCCAACTTTTATACCGCTTAACATTTCAACTCCTTCACAGACGAGCTCTGCTTCCTACTTGAGTCTATTTTCCAAAAACAAATAGGTTTATGGCCTTTTGCACACTTGATTTGTCTGTTCTTAAGCGTTTTCAACCATAATATGGTGAATTATATTTTCTCCTAACACCACAGGCTCTTTGTTAGCGAAACTTGAAGGATTAATTTGCGCACCTGCTCCGCGCAATTTACCGATCCGTGCAATCTTGCGCTGCGCATTTTTTAAAAGATCATATAATTGCGTGGCAATCTTAAGATTATGCTGCGCGTTTTACTAAAACTTTTAGCAACTGCATAACTGCGCGGCAATCTGAAGATTGCATTAATATTTCATATTTTTGAAATTATATTCTTTTAAAAAATCTACTTCCATCTTTATTCTTTTACTCACATCAAGGAACATTCACACATTTTCAAAAGTGTAAATATATGAAAATTTAAATTTAAACTTAAATTTAAATTTAAATTAACGTATGACACTGCAAGGTCACAAGAATGATACAATGCCAGGTATCAAACTCAAAGTTCACAAAGTTCTTTTAATTTATTTTATATTTTTTAAATAATTTTTCATTTATTCACTTCCACCTTCATTCTTTTACTTACATCAAGGAACATTCACCTATACATTTTTTCAAAAGTGTTAAAATATAAAAATCAAAATTAAAATTAAAATTAAGATATGAAACTGAAGAGCTCACAAATATAATACAATTATATGATCTTAGAATTGCCGCGCAATTACACAATCGCTAAAACGCGTAGATATCTAACGCAATCATAAGATGGCTCCGATCGGTACATTGCAAGGAAAACATTAATTTTGAAATTCAAACATATCTTCATTTCAATCAAACACAGAAACACTGTTCATTCATAATTGTATCAAATCCACATCTCAGACACCCATCATTCATGTGAACAGAAGGTTGGTCACCTTACAGACCTTTAACTGATACAAAGAAGAGCCACATTTGAAGATATGTCTCAATGTAAAAGACAATCTGAAAATAAAAATTTGAAACCATAAAAAAATAGAATAGGTTCACAACAAAAAGTAAAAATGATGAGGAAGAATGCTGCATTGTTGAAGATAAAGTATGAGGAAACTGGAGAACTGAGACATCCAATCTCTTGAAAAAGGGAAAACCCAGCAGTTGCAGTCACATGCAAGTACAGTAGTCTCCGCCTAAGATCCCACAGCTTACGATCCCAGTTTGCTTAAGATCCCGCTGTTTTAAGAAAACAGAATTTTTACTATACAAAAGTCACCCCTAAGATCCCGCTCTGATTCACTCTGAAGGTCTACATTCCGGTAAGATCCCGCATTTCAGATCATAAACCCAGGCGGGACAGTCGATCAACCAAGAGTGAGAAGTTGAGATCAATAAACTGTCCGTCGCGTCAAGATCAGCCACTATCGTGAATGTGATCACATACACGTTGTAAAACTCGATGAAGTGATACAATGTTTGCCCCAGACGGGATCACACCGGGGTGTGAACTGACCGACACGTTTGTTTTCCCCGAACATCGCACTCACACCTGAGCTCTCCACCTAAACTTACATCACTCGCTGGGTGGGTAGGGCCTACACGTTCGCTCTAGGCGGGATCACATTGAACCTATCATTGAACTGTGAACTCTTCCCTGACCATTGCAGAGGTTTTGTCTACTCCCGAATTAGCGAGCGAGACAGACTGAATTTTAATTGGTGTGTACACAACGTAATGGTGTGTAACGACAAAGGCGGTTTTGGGGGGGGGGGGGGGGGGGACTCAGTCAGAGATGAAAAGCTATAAATTTTCGACAGATAAGGGGGAGGGGCAACTGGATAAGCATAGATCTTGAGACTCATGATAGAATAATAAGTGAAAATGGCACGCCCCATCCCACTATGCACTGTGATAGGCCATCAAGGTTAACCACTCTTTGCTCGCCATATGTCATAAACCCACCAAACGGTCACGTCAGTTCATTTTAGAGTGGAGGGAGACCATTGTACAGATCGTGAGCCTTAGCATGGGTCACCATAGATTCTTCTCTGGGTCCGTCGGTTAAGATCCCGGTTCGCCTAAGATCCCGCATTTCCTTGCTCCCGAGCACCAGGATCTTAGGCGGAGACTACTGTATTCTACTCCTGACTCTCTTGTCCATTCCAAACGTGAGGCAGCATGGTGAAATCAGGCTCTCATCAAAAATACGAGGGTCGTTCAAAAAGTTTTGCCTCCTCTCCAATAACTTCTAAACTATTCAAGATATCTTCAAGAAATTTGTACACAATTGACTTTCAATATGTATACTCTCAAACCCAATAAACAGAATTATGCTATGATGTCACACCTTTATGCTATTGAATTGCTGTTTACATCATGGAAGCTAGGGTACATTGTCGCAGAGAAAATGGCGTCTAGAAAACCTATGAATGTGCGCTTAAACTTTAAGCGCACATTCATAGGTTTTCTAGACGCCCCTCTGAAGTAAGGAACTTAATAACAGCTCTTTGCTTTAAGTTAAAGCAAAGAGCAGTTATTAAGTTCCTTACTGCAGAGGGAGCTGCACCCATCGATATTCATCTAGCGAATGAAGCTTGTCTAAAGTGAAGCATGTGTAGATGTAAGTTCTGTTCGAAGATGGGCAAAGGAGTTCGCTGAAACCAGTCCAGCAGAGACAGATTTGCATGACAATGCTCGTAGTGGTCATCCCAACTCTGCCAGTGATGTTCAACACCAGGAGAGAGTGGATGATATCATCCAAGCAAACCGGCAGATCAAAATAAGAGATGTCAGTGAAATGCTACGGATTTCTATAGGGACGCTCAGTGTATTATCCAAATGATGTGTTGGGTTACAGGAAAGTGTGTGCCCGGTGGGTTCCCCACATGTTGTCACCTGAGCTGAAATTGAACCGAAGTCAAGTTAGTGATGAACTCCTGGCTCGTTATACCGATGAAGGAGAAGCTTTCTTACGCCGCATAGTCTCAGGAGTCGAGACTTGGGTACACCATTATGACCCAAAGAACAAAAGACAATAGAAAGAATACAGGCACACTGGCTCACCTAGCTCCAAGAAGTTCAAAGTTGTTTCATCTGCAAAGAAAGTGCTTTATGGCAGAGTTTTGGGACTGCGATGGTCTGATTCATATATGGAATTTTTGGAACAGGGTTCCACTATCAACTCTGAACGATATATTGAGACCCTGAGAAAACTTACAGCACGGCTGTCACGAATTCGGCCCGCAAAATTTGCAATTTTGCACCACGACAACGCCCGTTCACACACGAGTCGACAAACTCAAGATGCCATGAAAAGTTTAAGGTTTCAAGAGACCTTACCGCACCCATCATACAGTCCAGACCTTGCTCCATCTGACTTTTATCTTTTTCCTAAGTTGAAGGAGTACCTCAAAAGAAAACGTTATGCAGATGACGAAGAAGTTTATGAAGATGTGCGTCGCTGGTTCAGTGGAAAACCACATGAATTTTTCACCGACGACATGCGACAATTTATTTGACGTTGGCGGATCTGCAATCGACAAAGAAGGCGACTATTTTGAAAAGTAAAGGTACTGTCATGTAGCAGACATTCTAAGCTTTCATTTGGTGTATAACTTTTGTATCATCAGTAATAAAGAAATTACGAACTTGGAGGCAAAACTTTTTGAACGACCCATGTAATATAATAATGAAAGTGAAGAAACTGGCACAATTTTCATGCAGGCTTGGGAATTTTAATGGAATTTTTGTTTCTTGGCTCAACACCTTTTATTTCCAATTAAAAACAACATTTATGCGTTGATCATACTGAAAAACGTTGATTAAAGGCCAAAAAAATGTAAATTTTTAGTTTCCATGGACTCTCAGGCTAAGGAAATAACTAAACTGTGGAGGCCATTTTCTCTGTAATTTTACACCTCTGAAACCAGGTGACCTCTACCTCCTTCAAACTCCGCCAATATCTCAACTTGTATCCAAGACATGGCTTACTGACAAAAAATATCAGTAAGCCGTGATCCAAGATGGATGATTTTTTCATCAAAAGCAAGATTCATATTACAGTGGAGACCATATACAACAGGCCCGGTAATAACAGGGATCCAGTAATAACAGGGATTTTTTAAATCCACGTTTTTTCCTACTCTTTGTCTCTATTAAAAGTTATCGGCAATAACATGGCCTCATCGGAGCCTAACCGGTTATAGCAGGGACAAAAGCTCGTTAACAATGTGTAAAGAGAGAGAGAGAGAGTAACGCAGAGATGGAACAAGCCCACGCAAGCCATGCCACTGCAAGCACACGCAGTGTGTGAAGCGAGAGAGGGCTGCGGTGTGCTGCAGACCTTGATCTAGCCCGAAACCTAGCAACACGCGCGCGTAATGTGTCACCAACAATGTCAAGCGCTAGAGAAAATGCCTTTCAATAGACAAAAAATAAGAAATTATCCAGGCTGTTGACAAAAGGCAAGCTCGACTGGCAGAGATTTGTCGTCAGTTAGACTTTCCACAAGGGTCGAATCACACCATTATCAAGGATAGAGAGAAAATAGTGGAAGCATACTCCAATGGAAAGTTTGCTCTGGATCGAAAGAAGATGAGACTACCCAATGCAGATGCTGTGGACCAAGCTCTTCTGATGTGGTTTAAGGAGGCAAGGACTGAGAAAATTGGTGCCAAAACCTCTGTTCGTGAGTACTTGTGGCAAGGGAAACTACCCATGAATAAGTAAAGCACTACCCATGAATAAGTATAGCTGGATTAGTCCACAAATGCTTACTTTTTTTGTATTTCTGATTTAACAGGGATCGAATATAACAGGACATTTTCTCTACTCCCACCATCCCTGTTATATCAGGTTTCCACTGTATATAATTCATAACAAGCTTTAAGATGATTCCAATAACTCCACATGCCCAAAAACTGGCAAGCACTCAATTCCATCGCGTCCTGACTCAAATTATCATTTCGGTTTCCTTGGATAAAACTGTGTTTGTGCAGCTCAGCTTCTGTGATTGGGAGGCAAAGGGCCATCATAAAAGTCCACTACCCCCCCCCCCCCTTTTTTTTTCAACGTGCTTTACCTATTGCACAAATCCAGGATAATTGTGGGGTCACAGTGGGTCCTACAGAACACAAACAGCAGATTCCGATTATCGTGATTCACAAAGGCATGATCTTTTTTTGTACCGACGTACAGAAGGTCAAAAAAATGAAAAGTTTCACTACCTTCAGAGTGTTGTCCCAGTCAAACACAACGATGGAGTCATTAGGGATCATGTGACTTTCAATAGTGCTGACCTCCTGAACAGACGAAGCAGCCAGGGTGGTCATGTTCTCAGTCCTACTGGGAAAAAAAAATATGTGTGTACAGCGTTAGAGTAGGCCTACGTGATATTTTATAAAACGCTTTTAAAACAAAACAAAAACAACTCTTAAAGCTGAATTCCCTGAACTCGTCTATTGCGCACATCATAATGAAATCATTTTCATTACAAAGGAATTTCATTATGTACATGACGCAACATCCCCGCAGAAAGACTGAGAGATACTCAATAGAAAGCAATAATTCCTCCTTTAGATCTGACAAAATTCTATTTTAAAAATTCCGACCCTACCATGAAAAGTATTTTTAAATTTTATCACACCATAA
>NW_004797410.1:285027-288906 GCF_000002075.1 Aplysia californica | reverse complement strand
CAGAAAGTGGAGACGAAAGCAGACGATAGAACATTGTTAGAGAGCGGAAGAAAGGATATGAAAGGAGAAAAGTTTAGAGAAGAAATTTCGCTCCTGGGACCAATTGATTAAGAGGCGAACACATAAGCCTCTAGGCCACGAGAGCCCCCAGTAAGAGTTTAATGGCACTTGCAACACAATAAGGTCATATGAGTGCCAAAAATTAGAGGTGTTACAAGAGAGTAACACACATTAAAAAGAAATACAGATTAAAACGGTAGATGACAGATAGGAAAGAAGGAGCAAGCCACACCAGAGCACCTGCCAGCCACCCACAACTTGAATCATTTAAGAGGCGGTCTGCCTCGAGCCTGCATGTCAAGGCCAGTCTGGGCTGAGAGGATACAACGTTCCAGTAGACAGACGAAGATCCTGGATAAACAAAAAAACCTCCCCTGGCTCTCCATTCGAGAATCGAACTCCCATCCTCTGTGTGCGACGACTAAGCCCGTAATCCTATACTACAAACAGCAGAAAATTTCTTACCAGCTGAAAATGTTAAATGTGTCCCGCGCGCTCATAAGACCTTATGCAGTTGCGAGTGCCGTAAAACACTTACAAAAAAAAAAAGACAGCAGACCTCGCTCAAACAGTACAAAATCGCGCTCATATGACCTTATTATGCAGCTCTGAGCGCCGTAAAACCTCTACTAAAACTAACTAAAACAGTACAAAACGTCGTACACGAGTCACTCCTCTTTTATAGGGATAAATGCTTGTGGTGACATCAATAATATCACTACGCATTTGATACGTTGGTACTATTTCCAAGGAGTGAGGTACCTTTATACAAAGATTAGTCGTGAAGACTGTGCATAACAAACGAAGGTAATCTTTTCGGATGGGGGGTCGACTAGGCTATGAACATCAAAGGGCCACACCTATTAAAACTGGCATGGAGCGCTAGGTAACTTTTTTCCCTTTTTATTGAGAACTTGTAAAATGCAACCTGCGTCATTATTAAAAACACGATAATTTGTTAAAAATGTAAACAAATAGTTGTTTCAATTTATTTACACTATCAAAACGTATATTGGCTCTTTAATATATTGACATAGTATACCACTTTTGGCTATTCATTAATTCTTAAAAGACTTTTTTTTAAATTCCCCGAGTAGTTTCAAAAGCCTCTATGAAGGGAAAGGGGGGGGGTCACCTTACCGTGGCCGATGAATCTTTTCTTTTTTTTGGTGGTAAATTAAGCTGCCAAAGAATGCTATCAATAGGCAATCCATTTGAAATATAAAGCAATTTATCTTTAAATTCACTTTTCATTCTCTTTGAATTTGACTTTAATTTGTCTTTACAAGGCACATTTTTTTCTGAATTAAAAGTTTTGCAGCGTCACGTACTCCGTGGATCGCCATTATGGGCGTTTCTTTGTCATAATTGCGAACGCATGTTAAAATTTTACGTTCAGCCCAGTCCCACTTTCTACCAACATTCAGTCCGTAGAATGACAATGTATGCATTGTATTTCATTCTCTGATTTCCCTGACCCATATAGGTGACAAAACCTTAATTAATAAACAAAAGCCGTTGTGCATTAATTGACATTCTACTGCGCATTATTGTGCTTACTGGCTGGCACTGGATGGATACAGGTAATTCAGTTAAATTTCACAAATTAAACAAAAGACAGAGAAAAGGCTGCTTATGAGAGGGATGTGAACCATTTTTTTCTGTAATGTTATAACAGGTCTCTAAATCTAAATAAACGCTTTCTTATAGCAACAAAATCAAAATTTGGAATAAATACATAACATGTATTCATGTATGTGTATACTCTATCAGCGAAAACATAGAGAACGCCGATTTCAGAGACTGACTCAGTAAAGTGGTATAAAAATTCCCTGATGATTTTCAACTTGCCCCGCATAGAGCTGGCAGAGTGCAGGCGGCTTTAGGCACCGATCGGCGCCGTCGGCTTTATCGGAATCCAAAACTACAAAATATGTATATTCTTATTGCGCCAAAAAACGTGGAAGGGCACCTCGCTGTCAACTGGCGACCACATGCAGTACTTTCTCCATACCCTTTTAACAGTGAAAATGTGACTTCTTCTTAAGCTCACTGTTTGTTATGAACTGTTTTCACTGTTATTAAAAATGGAGACACGTCAAGAAAGCACTGAGGTCGCTAACTCTGAATGCCGTCTCGCCGTCGCCAACTCGGGTTCTGCGGTTTGCGTGACGTCACCTGACAGGATTGGGGACAATTTTAAATGGTAATCAATTCGAGCTGGTGCTTCACGACACTTCACGTAGACAAAAACTACTTACATTTTTTAAAACCAGCATTGTCAAATTAGGATGGCAACAGGGCAGAATTACGTTTTAAGCAATATTATAGGAAATTCGTGTTTTTTCACCCCCAAATAAGCTTCATCAATATCAGCTGTGTTGTGGTGTAATTTGTTTTCTTAGATCTAGATCTAGGCCTTCATGGCGCCCTCTATTTGGAGTTAAGCAGACATCTACTAGCGCCTGTCAGCATCGATCTCCAGCCGCACCGCTTAAGTTTCGGCGTTCTCTGTGTTTTCGACCTATCAAAAGAATCGATTTTTTATATGGACAGTACCTAGCTGTGCACAACACACACACGTGCGCGCGTGGCGTGCACACATACACACGCACACCCACCCACATACGCACATACACGCATACACACCCACCCACACGTACATACACACATACACACACACACACGTGCGCACACGCACACACACACACACATACACACACACACACACACACACACACACACACACGAACACACACTTGCGCGTGCGCACGCCACGCATACACACACATGCTATTGTAGGATGCCAGGCTCAAAAGTGCAAAATGTAGCATAATATTTTCTCCACATTAGTTTTAGAATGATAAAATCAGACAGCTTTATATATATATATATATCATTAGGATTATTAATTATATTACTTATTATATTACATTACATGTATCGGGTTCTAATAAACATGGGTTTACGTCTCCTCGCTCCGACTGTGGTGTTATTAACGCAGTCATTGGACAAATGTTCACGAGTCGTATGCCACGATATTGTGTGGAGCAGATTTATATATAGAATCTCCTTCTTTCTGGTCTATAGGCTTAAATTATTTATCCTATACACCCCAATTTATGAATTCAAAGCCTTGCACGGACATCGCTGTGTTGAAGCATGATAACACAGTGGAAACCTGAAATAACAGGGATGGTGGGACCAGAGAAAAAGTCCGGTTATATCAGATCCCTGTTAAATCAGAAATGCAAGGGAAGTAAGACTTTGTATACTAATCTAGCTGTTTTTTTTATTCATGGGTAGTTTCTCTTGCCACAAGTACCCACGAACAGGGGTTTGGTCATGTGGCAGGCCTGTGCATGACACATTACGCGTGCGTGTAGCTGGGCATAGGGCAAGATCGAAGTCTGCAGCACACTGCAGCCCTCTCTCGCTTCACCCGCTGCGTGTGCTTGCAGTTGCGTGGCTTGCGTGGGCTTGCTCTCTCTCTCTCTCTCTCTCTCTCTCTCTCTCTCTCTCTCTCTCTCTCTCTTACTTTTTACACATTGTTAACAAGCCTTTGACCCTGCTTTAACCGATTGGGCTCCGATGAGGCCCTGTTATTGCCGGTAACTTTTAATAAAGACAAAGAGTAGGAAAAAAACGAGGATTTAAAATATCCCGGGCCTGTTATATATTGTTTCCACTGCATTATTATGTGGCATATGTGTGATTACATAGTATCAACCGGGGCATTATAATAGGCCTTGTACATATATCAATTTTTTAAAAACTTAAAACACACACACACACACACACACACACACACACACACAC
>NW_004797410.1:282612-283917 GCF_000002075.1 Aplysia californica | reverse complement strand
ATGCTAAACTTACTTTAAAAAACTAAAATTTCACGAGCACTAGAATCTAATTGTTCTTCTATTCGCTGAAGGAGAAATAAAACAGATTTAATAAACTGTAGGGGTTTGAGCTGATGTGTCACCCCTCCCTCCTTTTATCTTTTATTTTATTCCCCGCCCCCGTTTATTAATTTTGAACCACTTGTCCACACCTCACGTTTATCCCTAACCCCCTCCCCGTTTATTCGATGTATACCTTAGATCGAGTAGGCCAAAAGTGCAATGTAGTGGTCGTGATTCAGAGTGTTCGCCTGCTCTCTGGGCATAGGCCTAGGCCTTGGCAATTGGCAATACCATGATAAAGCAAAGGGGCGAAAAGCGTGCGAGCTCACGAAACTACCGGGGGGAGTGTCTGCGCGTCAACCGACGGTCAACCGCTGACCTGCTTACTTATCAGCGCGCACCTGGTGCGGGTAGTGCAGCTCGTTGTTCCATTGTTAGAGGCCATTAAAAGCTTTAAATAATATGTTGGTTTGAAGGTGAAGGCTTGCGTGTGACCAAGGCCCATACAACCTGACGGTTTTAGAACACTAATCTAAGTCTCACCCCCGAAAAGCCTTTTTTTTTTCATCACGAGGATGATAAAATCACAGTCCTTTTTGGTCCTCCACACTTAATTAAGAATTACAAACAATTTGTTGATCTACCACAATTGCTGTGGGTCTACTCATCATGATAATACTGCGAGCTGGGCAGTTATTCAAAATTTCTATGAAAAAGACAGTACCTTAGGTTTATTCAGGGTGGCAGTGGCACCCAAGTTAACCAACTGTATGTCAAGTTTTGGACGACAAAGGGTTTGTTTGGCTGTGCACGTGCTTAGTGGCAGCAGTGTATCACAAGCAATTAAATTGGGACACTATATGTATCTCTGAATTAATCCTTTGACATTGATATCTGATTTCTGTAATGACTTTGATGATCTTTTCAACGTTTTCATTTGCGGTCACTTACATTCTCTGTCGAATATCGTACCCAGTCACAACTACATCACAGCACCATGAATTTTTGCAGCAGACCAGACACTTCTGTGGTTGAAAGAGAATTCTTGAAGTTTGGCCCAGACGACAAAAAGAAAGTTGCAAAAGCATAAATATATGAGTCAGTGAGTGGATCCATTTCATCACTGCTTTGCAAGGTCTTGTGGCAGACATTGTGAATTGCAATGGAGGATTACTTACAGTGATATCGAGATGAACTTGAACATCTGTTCTCAGTCACTAGAGGAAAAGGTGGACATATCTTGACAATCCAGACACCCCCCCC
>NW_004797410.1:280540-282329 GCF_000002075.1 Aplysia californica | reverse complement strand
CCTACGTCAGTTAAACATCGTAATCCGCTTGTCCGCCTTGCCGACCCAATGCCGCACAGTCAGCCGAGGAAGTCATGCTGTCTGGGAAGAACTCATGTACATGGATATTGGAAGATTCCTCATCTTCCCATGCAAGGCACCTAAGCTGACCCTCATCATCCAGAAACAATTTGAACATTGTCGTCACGGTGGCTTGAAAAAGCCAAATTTAAACTTGTGGAATTTGTTGGTTTGTTTGATACATGTAGCTGCTTTTTAAAAAACGCATTTTAAACTTTTGATGAACAGAGCGCACAGTAGACAGAATCTAAAGCTGAAAATGCTCCAGGAGCCAAACGTAATTGAAAACAAAGGTGATTCCTGCAAATGCAACAGAGTGGACTATGAGTCAGTGTATTTGTTAACGTCAGACTGCACGATGATCTTTACAGTGCTGTCAAAAATTCGTGACGCAACTTTGTCCTCAAACATCTCTTTAACGGGTGAATCAATTTTACCTAAACTGCACAGCAGTTGGTATCAATTTATCTAAACGTATTCATATTTTTCCATAACAATTGAAGCTAGACTTATAAACGTATCTTCATGAATTTATATAAAATACTAAAATGGGGCCGACTGGTCAGCCCACAGCTCGTGTTATAGAAACACTGCGTGTGTGTGTGAGCTCATTATATGCGCAGAGCAACGCGTGCATTCGCTGACCTCGATTCTCTGACGATGCACAAATGCCGACCACCTCGACTAAGGCCGAAGAAGGACACCGTCTCACTGGGCCCAGGCCCAAGCTCACCATTTTAATAGGATTATAGCTTGTTATAATATTGTAGCAGTGTTTGCTAACTAAGTTTACACAAAGATTCAAATGTATGATCTTTGACATACATTAAGGCCTGGTAGGCTATATTTATATGAATACATAAAAATAATAATTCTATATTGGCTTTTTTTAAAAGCATAATTTTTATTACACAATGTAATGAATTATAGATCTAGACCTAGATCTAGATATCTAGCGGTTGTTTTTTTTTTCATTGATAGATCTAGCACGGTACATTATTATAATATGTCGTGGAACTAGCCCATATCTTCCTTTTTATTGTTGTTTTTTTATATACTGAAAAGTAACGTTTGCAAAATTGCTTTGCTTTCCCTTCGTTTACTCCCAAATTATTGTGATTATTATAATAGGCTGTGCAATGTATGTGGTTTTCATCAACGCATGGCGGATATAATACTATCCTCAGACGTCTGCGAATAGCCTCTCTGTTAACACAGCAGCCTACAGAGTTATCCCCAGTCGACACTGGAACTCACAAGTCACAAGAAGTGTGTAGTATTGTAGCAACCAAAATGGCGACAAACAAGGGTCAGGAGAAGAGAAGTTCTTCGACCAGACTGTCAACAACCACCTCCACAGGCAATGATGAGGAAAATGAAGTCAGTTTGTGTGATCCTAAGCTTCCGGATAACACACGGAGTTCAATCATCTTGGTTAAAATGTTATTATATAATTATTGTGTCTATCTTGAGATAAAAGTCAGTCAGTCTGGTCAAGGCTAGAGAGTAGAGAATAGGCTAGGGCCTAAGTAGAATAGAATTCGATTGAACTTCCCATTCTTAGTCTCTAGATCTTGTCTAGATTAGATATTGTGAGTTTTGAATCTCGGATTTAACTTGTGAAATATTATTTACTTTTTTTTTGGAAAGTGGCTATTCTCACCCGTCCGGAAGTTCTCGCAAGATCAACTCCTCCCCTCTTCTCTCTCTCTCTGTCTCTTTCTGAATA